>NC_087067.1:45220903-45510814 GCF_963678635.1 Symsagittifera roscoffensis
AAACAAAGCCTAAACATCAGTTAATTTTAAAAAAATGAAAGGCCAGTGATCAGTTAAAAATTTTAGGGAGGATTCTTTCGGTACTTCGGGCATGACTGCACCCCCTCCCCCCTCCCCCCACCCTTAGCACCTTATTTATTCAGTAGTACGGTCCAAAAAAGGGGTCCCCTTTCCAGGCACCAAGAATACGAAAACCCAACTTCGAAACTGGCAATCCATCTGAGCAGCTTCTTCCGATTTGTACTAGTGATTCATGACGCCATCCTGAAATATGGAAACCAAGTCACCAAATTTACTCTTATCAGACATGCAAACAATACAAAGACAATTTCGATATCGGCAATTACACGAAAAGAAGAAAATTAGAAGCCCCCTGAAAATAATATGGAAAATATACTGGACTGGGCTAACTTCAAGTGCATGAATTGAATATGAATAGTACATAGTGGTTTGAAGAATATTTCAAAACTGGGAAAAATATCTAGGACTAGTTTCAAGTCTGATTGTGGGAGCAAAATCCTGGAAAAGCTAGTTACGAATGGAATAATTGTTCACGTGCTTCAATCCCTTCAGGGATCCACTACTTTATTTATTGCTTTTGACTCCACCCTTTTCCATCAGTTTTCGGGAAGTCATGTCTCGAGTCATGACATACCGAAATTTGATGGTACAGGATGGAGCCAAGGGCAGGACATAAAGTAGTGGATCCCCGAGGGAACTCTGCACACCTCAAAACAAATTTTTGTTTTGTCTCAATCTCAATGATTCATTTTACTCTGATCTAATTTGCTCCGCTGATACCCCTACTGCTCACTCTTAGATTTTCTTCCAAGAAGATTCTGACTCCTATTGTTTGGAAGATGGCATACCTGAGTGTTCATTAGCTGTCTTGTTTTCGGATGCTGCTGATGCCCTTGCACTAGACCTGAAATTTTTCTTTGTCTGAAGATTCCATTTGTAAAAATCCGTGGTACTTTGTCTTAAAAATAAACACTCAAAACCAAAATCAAGTTGGCCATCAATTCATGATCTTCAGCATATGACTTAGAATTATTTTTCAATAGCAGATAATTTTAGTGAGGCAATCTACGAGCGTTTTCTAAGACCTGACTGTGGTACTGCGTTAGCAGTAGGTAACCTTGAGGACAGTTTGTAAGCTACTGCAACTGCAGTAATCATATGTGTTAAATATACATCATTATGCTATTATTATGTAAGTGTGGTCAAGGCCATTCGGTGGTGCTAAAATGTTACAGTTGAATTAGTCAGTGTGTCATACTTCAGTATGTTTAGCAGTAACTAATCTCAGCTACGGAAACTTCGATAACATCAGCTAAGCAAGCTAAATTAACAGTATTAATCTTTACTTTTATTCCAACAAGCGCGATACAGTTAGAGAATATCACATAGCGCAGCCAGAAGGATTTCTAGCTAATAACAGAACTGACATGGGAATTCCTGTTTTCTGGACCACAGCGAACTCAAGCACCTTGGAGCTTTAAGGTATGGTTTGATCAGTTCCTGATGGATGTAACAGTAAAAGAAAATGTTAACCCAGAATTAATTCTGGAGGATCCGAAACTGGTGTTGGAGGAACCGGAACCACGTCCGGAAACGCCTAGAGAAGGTGAAAACGCTGCTGCAACGGCAGCTCGAGAAGCACGGGATAGACTGTTAGGGGATTGAGTAGCAGCAGAGAATTAAGAAAGAAGAGAAAGAGGGCATAAAGTGGGTCACAACATTTACTACAACGAAGTGCAAAAACGACTCGTATTCAGGCTATTCCTTGCGTTTGGAACGGAAGGAAAGAAATGATTTGTGCAAAAAAATCCTCATGTTGAGATTTCGAAATTGGAATTTAAAGAAATGGTCCAATTAGCCAAGGAGACTTTCGAAAAATGCCAGAGTATCACTTATGAGCGTTATAAGTTATTTAACAGATCACAGGAAACGGGAGAGTCATTAGAGGCATTTCATGCCGTATTAACTGCGCAAGCAGCCAAATTGGCACTGGACACCTTAGAAGATGAGCTAGTCAGAGATCTATTAATCTCAAAAATGAGAAGCCCAGCGTTGCAGGACACACTTACGTTTGAAACATTACCCCCTGATGAAGTATTGAAACGTGCCATAAAATTTGAGCAAATTAAACAATCGACTCAAGCATTTCAGAAGTCTACATTGGGTACTGCACAAGCAGTAACGCAATCGAGTTCACAGATTAAAATCAAACAGGAACCGATCATGGCGGTGGGTAACAGGAATCAGAATATTAAAAGACCTTATTGTAAACGGAATAGACGAAAACAGCCGGATGGTAGGGCACCGAACAAATACAACACAGACGATAGGAAACAATGTAATAGATGTGGCAAACCATTCGTAGATGGACATTTAAAAAATTGTGCGGCTATGGGAAAACAATGTAGGAACTGTAATAAACCAAATCATTTTGCACGGATGTGTCGATCACAACAAGTCAATGAAATAACCGAGAATACAGAGAGTTCGGAGGAGGAATGTAACTTGATACAAACATTCGATTCGTGCGAGGAAATTGAGGTTATGGTAATTGAACAAAACAATAGTCAGAGGGAGATGATAAATTGATACATAAAAGAGAAAGTGAAGGTGAACAGAGTAAGTGAAACTGGAAATAATAAACTTGAAACAAAAAAAATTGACATTCGAAGAGATTCAACATCAGAAAGGATGAAATCGTTAAGGGCTCTAATTCGAATTGATAATCAAATAATAAAAATGACAGTGGATACAGGGAGCCCGATTTCATTTCTGAATTGGTCGGTGGCAAAACAAATACTGGATTCGTCCTGAAAAATACAGTTTACACCTGCAGAACAACTAAATTTGCCAGCACAATTTGTTGACTATAATAAAAGACCAATCGCAATATTGGGTGCGCTGAAAGCGAAAATACGGTCAGCTGGTTGGGAAGTCGCTGATGCTACGTTTTTAATAGTTGAACGGAAGACACGTTGCATAATAGGTCTAGATTTGCAAAATAGAGTCGGTATCACCACTTCGCAGAGACCTGCTCTAAAAACAAAGTCCCGATTTGGAATATATTACTGTGTGAACAGTCGGAGGTGTGGAAAAAAAAGTTCCATGGAGACTTCAAAGAACTGTTCGACAGGAAAGGACGATCAATACATCATGTGGTAAGCACAACGTTCAAGTACCCTCTTTGCCCGATTCAGGAAAAGGGGAGGAGAATACGGATCCATGTACAAGGGAAAGTTGAAAATGAGATTGAAGAATTACCGCTGGAAGGCCACATTCAGAGGTTAGATAAATGTACCAGAGATTGTTTTATTGCTCCTATTGTTATAACGGTGAAGAAAGATGATTCTATCAGGTTGGCATTAGATGCCAAACCAATCAATAGACAATTGTACAAAAACAAAAACCAAATGCCGAGTGTGGAGGAGCTATTAGATGGAGTCCCTCAGACAGTGACTGCACGAGCAGCGGGTACCTTGTTCTTCACTGTGCTGGATTTGAAATAAGCGTACAAACTGTTGAAGCTGACACCGCAGACTGCTAGGCAGTGTAATTTCAATATTGTAGGGGGAAAAGCAACGGGTACATATCGCTTTTTGACTGGATTGTATGGTAGCGGATTTTCAAAAAGCAATGGATCGAACATTGAACAACGCCAGGAACAGATTTTGTTTTTTGGATGATATACTGATAGTTTCAAAGGGTTCGGAGTCAGAAAATGAAAAACTCATAACCGACGTCTTAACGAAGTTAGATAAGGAAAACTTATCTCTGAAACTGTCGAAATGTGAATTCTTTAAAACAGAAGTAAACTGAATTGGGCATGAAATTTCAGAGAGTGGAGTTACTCCGAAGATTAGAAAAACGGAAGCCATACTCAAGTTAGAGCATCCTCGGCCGCTTAAATAGCTTAGATCCTTTCTAGGTAGTATTAATCATCTTTCGAAATTTAAACCAAATTCAGCCAATTTGTGAGGAAAATGAGAAGAAAAAATTGAAAAATATTAAACTCCCAGTGAAGAAATTTGTTTGGGGTACTGAATACACAGAAACATTCGAAAATATCAAAAAAGCGGTTGCAAATAACGCTAAATTCACTTTTTAAATTGAATTACTACGACCCGGCTAAAGAAACTCGGGTCAAATGTGATGCATCTAAGTCATAGTGGATTAGATGCATCGTTAGAACAACAAACAGAAAACAACGACTGGGTCCCGATTTCATTTGCATCGCGCTATCTGAATAATCAGGAGAAAAAGTATTCTACTAATGAGCGGTAGTTTGGGCAGTTGATCGTTTCAAACATTAATTATTAGGAAAAAAATTTGTAATAGTTACAGATCACAAGGCCTTAACATCTGCCTTAGAAGGCAATCGTTCTAATAAGACCTATCAATTGCGGTTAACGAGATGGGTGGATAGATTATTGCCATACCAATTCAAAATCGTGCATATTCCTGGAAAGGATATGGGGATCGTTGATTATCTTTCTCGAGAACCAACAGGACAGCCTTGGCCAGAAATAAAATTAGATGAAAAATTTGTTGTTACTTCAATTGAGTGTTTTCATAGGGCACTCGACTGTTTGTACAGTCGGCTGAATGCTACTGATTCAGTAAATCAGAATGAAAAAAATCGAGAACATTCTCAAAAACAGAAAAGAGAAGACAAGTTGTTTAATTACAGGCATGGTTGCCATAGCAACAAAACGGTCAAAAACCGAACAAAGCTCGACCGCAACGAGAACGGTTCACATTCAAACTTTTTGCCTATTAATAACGCGTTGAATCAAAACACTTTTGTCAATTTCACGAGGTCACTTCAGTCCGTCAGTTTAGTTCATGATAAAGACGAGATTTCAACAGCGACGGAGAGCGAAAAAACGAAAAAAATATGGTGCGGATCGAAGACTGTAGGACACAGGAAGAGAGAGACAAACTGACGGAGGAAGAAATAACGGAAACTACTTTCCATCGAACATGCCGTATAAGGAGAGGAACGCTGGACAGATCGGGGTCAGACAGTTTGGACCAGGATAACTTTGCTGCACGAGCAGTAATGTGGGACCAGGGTGCAGTGGAGACGAAAAACTTGATATCCATATGGGATTTAGTTAGTCAGGATAAGGAGTTCACGGGAAATATTAGATAGCTGGAGGCGGCAACTCACTAGTAGTCACTAGTAGTCCGAGATCAGGTACTCGTTCATTTTCCCCTACTAAATCCATCATCGAAGTGGACCTAACAGCGGAGGACGACGATAACAGTGAAGACGTAAGTGCGTTTCAATCAACACGAAGGGTCAATAAACGCCAAACAAAGCTGGACCACTCACTATCAGATATGAGCAATGTTGGGAACTTTAGTTTATCTAAATTATTTGACAAAACGCTATTGGCCGAACTCATCTCTGAAGATATGTAGATGGATCGCTTACGTCGGGTGATAGAGCAAAAGGACAGGGCAGGATTTGAACTCATGGGCCCGTATACGAACCCATTGTGGAATCAATTTTCGCTAGAGTAGACGACTGCATTCTAGTAGACAATCGGTTAGCAGTTCCAATACAACTTCGACCAGCAGTCATGAAGCGAATTCATCGGGGCCATCCGGGGCAAGAGGCTATGCTGGATGTGTCGAATTATTTGTGGTAGCCCCACATGCACAAGGATATAGTAAATCTCGCGGAGGAGTGTAGAGAATGTACACGTTATGGTAAGAATGCAAAATATATTTTACCAAAAATGATTCGCAACCACTGCCGCTGTTGTCACAGCCCGGGCAGGAGGTTCAGTTAGATTAAGCGTGACCCTTAGAAGATTGTAAGGGGAAGAAAATCTACTTGTTAGCAGCGATTGATCGTTACTCAAAATTTCCTTCGGTTAAAGTAACGAAATCAACGGGGGGAAATCTACTATTAAATTTTTACGCATCGAATCCCAGAATCGATAAAAACTGACCAGTTCTCGGATTTCAAAGGAAAAGCGATGAAAAAATTCTGCCTTGAAAACAACATCGAACAAAAGTTTTGTCCGGTGGGAGACCATCGTGGTTGTGGCTTAGTTGAAAAAACAATACAAAGTATAAAATGGCGTTTGGGGGTGATGCTACTTGAAGAGAGTGTAAAATCGATTAAATTATGTCTTAGCACAATAAATTGGGACATGCAGTGGATAAAACAGAAAACCATTCAAAAATCACCGTTTGAAGCACATTTTGGTAGATTACCAAAAACGGAGTTCAAGATTATGCGAGATAATTTCGTAGAATTTTCTGATCATTTAGATAAACAGCACCTGGAGAGATCGGCACTAAACGCTAGTCAGTTAAAGAAGAGAATTGATCAATCTCGGGATTCCCTCAAAATTGTAAAGAAGGGTCAAAAGAGTCGGTATGTCAGCCCTCTTTTCAAAAAAGAGAATATGTCAGCTCAGGAGAATAATCGAGCAAGAACTCTCCGCACACTGTTAGAAGCGAACGCCAACTGGAACGCCAACTGGAACAAATTCTACAACAACTAGTGGATGCCACTAGCACTATCGACCCAGAATTACGTAAAGAACTCCTATATTCATGGAAGAAGGGGTTTGTCGAAGATAAACCGAAGGGGTCGGAGTGGAATAGTCATAATCTCATTCGTAGGGATGAGACGCGCAAAAGTGGGGCGGCTTTGACTAAACCCTTCAAAGGAAAAGTAGCAACTGAGTCCCCAAAAACTGTAACAACAGCTGCAGGAGCAGTCTATCGTAAAAGTGATTTGGCGAAGAGGGCGGGTCCTCCAAAGAATACACCTAAGGAAGGATTGTGCCAGAAGGAAAAAGCAAAAAGTCCACTGGAAGAACCAAAGAGCAAGCACCAAAAGAAAGATGCGGAGCAAAACGACGATACGGAGTCTGCGGAGGAAGACCAAAACATATCGAGTAAACAGATAAAGGACCTTTTTCAGGATAGCGAGACTGTAGTCACTTCTCGGGAAACACCAACCGGTGGAGGCTTTAATTTGGCAGTGAAGCGAGCGAAGCTAAATCTCGGTGGTCCAACAACAATGGGACCGAAAACGCAAGATCAAGTGGCACTCAAATCGTTAGGGGAAACAAAAGGTCAAAATGAGGTAACGATCAAGTCGAAAGGCAAATCGGACAAGAAGAAAGCTGCAGTAACAGCAGAAGAGGTCCGAACGTCAGAAAAATCGGAAACGATTATTCCACCAGATCAGCCAAGCAGTTCGGGGGGGTTTGGCTAATACTCAAGCTTAACCATCGAAGAAACGTATTACTAGGGACACTTCCACTAGTTCAATTCTAAATGCTTTTCAAAATCAGGACATGGCCCCAGAGGAATGGCAAAGTCTCGCAGACCAAGTCTTGACAAGAGGTTTGCAAAGGACAGCGGAGGAAATCGTAAAATCTAGAGCTGAGAATCAAACAGAGACCACAGTCGAGCATTGTTCTCCGTCTGGGGTCTCGGATGATTCGATTGTAGATGAACAAACTGAACGAGTGTGAGGCGTAGTAAGCGAGCTACAAAAAATCAAGGGCCTAAAAGATTGGGCAGTCCAGTGAAACATTCGGTGAAGTATATTAGTACGGTCGAGGAGGTTGCAGACCTAAACAAAATGGCCTTGGAGCAGTACAGATTTAGTTTGGCTAATGTGAAGACGGATAAGAACAAACCGATGGAAACTCGACTGAAGCTTCTTGAACGTCACCTATTTCGAAAGAGTGGTACTTTGTCTGAAAAAATATTTCTCAAAACCAAAATCAAGTTTGGCCATCAATTCATGATCTTCCAGGCATATGACTTAGAATTATTTTCAATAGCAGATAATTTTAGTGAGGCAATCTACGAGCGTTTTCTAAGACCTGACTGTGGTACTGCGTTAACAGTAGGTAACCTTGAGGACAGTTTGTAAGCTACTGCAACTACAGTGATCATATGTGTTAATTATACATCATTATGCTATTATTATTTAAGTGTGGTCAAGGCCATTCGGTGGTGCTACAATCTTACGGTTGAATTAGTCAGTGTGTCATACTTCAGTATGCTTAGCAGTAACTAATCTCAGCTACGGAAACTTCGATAACATCAGCTAAGAAAGCTAAATTAACAGAATTAATCTTTACTTTTTTCAAACAAGCGCAATACAGGTAGGGAAAATCACAGTTTGGCCATCAATTCATGATCTTCCAGGCATATGACTTAGAATTTTTTTCAATAGCAGAAAATTTTAGTGAGGCAATCTACGAGCGTTTTCTTCGACCTGACATACGTTATATCAATCTCATCACAATTTTTATGTCTAACTAGTTCAATGACTTTTCGTTGGCTTCCTACACAAGCGTGGCATTTGACTTTGGATAATGCATCATTTAAGCTTTTCGTCCAATCTGCAGAGGTGAATGTTTTTTTTTTTCAAATTAGCGTCGTTTTGTTTCCGCTTGGTGATGAAAAGATCTGAACAAAAACTGCAATTTGGGAATATTTGACAGTCATAGTAAAATATGCAAATTTTAAAAAAATGACAAAAAACAAAAATATATCAAAATGAAATCAAAATTTTTTTTCAAAAAAAAAATTCAGTTTTTTTTTTCAAATTTAAGTTTTTAGTTAACAAAGGGCGCTTAAAATTTCCGATACAATTTTATTTGATTGAAATTGGAATTTAACTGCCTTAAAAAGCAAAAATAAGCTATTGTACGCCTTCTAGCTTGAACTCAGACTAAAAATCAAAAATTTTAAACTTATTTTTCTCGTTAATGGGACAGTTTTTTTTGGAAAGTTTTCAATGTCTTTCGAAACCCAACTAAAAGAACTTCAAAATGATATACCACTCAAATCATTCCAAGATTATTTGTGATACCTGATTTTACGTGGAAAACATAATGAAAAAGAAACAATGATAGCCGGTTACTCTGCAAGTAGCACAGATTTTCCGACCAATCTTAAAAAACTATTTTTTTTCCTTCAAATGGTTTTTCTGTGAGGCGTGGTAGAAGGACCTGATATTAAACTAAAAATTAGGCATCGTCGACAATCATAGTTATAAAAGCCAATTGGACAAAACTGTTTGTACAAAAATGACTTAAAAAAATCAAAAATTAATGTTTTTCTTTTTCAACTTTTTGCAAGTGGATTTTTTCTGAAACTTTTGGTTCTGAAAATTGCATTTAATTAGTCATTAAACTTTTTAGTCATTATTTTTGTAAGTCTGATCGTTGTAAGACTGCTCACTTGCTTTATTTGTTCGAAATAAGACAAAAAATGAAAAAATTCTAACCAATTTTTCTCTACACTGGGGAATTTTTCAAGGTTTTTTTGATGTTGTTCAAATCACGACTGTAATCGGGGTAATTATGATATATCCTTCAACCTAGTCCGATGATTATTTGTGGTACCTGATGTTGAAAAATAAAAAAACTGAAGCACACTCGAATATTAAGTTCCTACCCATTTTTAATGATCGAAACAAAAAAAACTAAAACAGACGCTTGCCAACAGATCTTTCGGAATTCAATGACTTGGGCAAAATTGATGGTTTTTTGAACTTCAAAATTCAAATGTTGCATTTTGACTTTTTCTTGAAAAAACTGAGCAGTGTAAGGTAGTAGCTAGATTTTCAATTTCTGAGAACACCTCGCTATTAAGCCAAAATAGGAAACAGATTTTAAATTGTGTGAAGTAATTTTCTAAAATTTTGAGAAACTCATTGAAAATATAACATCTTGCAAACTAAAAGTATTTGATCAGTTGCCTTTTGAAGCTATAATTTCTGTAAGTACGCTAAAAGCCTTTTTCTGTTGTTAAAAACTACCAAGCTTGAGAAAAAAACCTTTTCTAAGTCTTAATTTTTTCAAAAATTTTGAAAAGTCACAAAACACGGTATATGTCGTAAACTAACAAGATTATAGCAATTGTTTTTGCAAGCCACTTTTAGAACTTCTGAGGACATTTTAAAGCAACCATCATAAGGCTGGGAGATTAAACAGTGATATATATTTGTAAATCTAGGCTTTTTGAAGTTTTTTGAAAGTCGTGAAAAAACATCTCATCTCGAAAACTAAAAAGTGCTGATCAACAATTTTTGAGAACAAGATTTGCATAGCTTCATAATGTCCTATGGCTAGAGCGCCGGAAATTTCAAAATTCGGAAAGTTTTTTTAATTGTTAGTCTTTGAAAATTTTACAAAATTTTTTCAAAATTTTTACGAAAATTGCCTTAATTTGTTATGTAAAAGGATTTTTGTTCGCATTTGGAAATCAATAAGGTGGCTTATTTCAAGTTTAAAGATATGAAAACTAAAATGAAAAACTTTGCGTTGCGAGTACAAAAAATTTTTTGAAAAGAAGCATTCGCGCTGCAACATATGTTAGAACGTTGACTTTGAAAAGCATTTTAATTTGTACCCTGTATTGGCACTTTATTATGTCAACATAAGGACTTCTTATCATGTTTCAAGACGAAAGCTCATTAAAAAATGTACTGATAGTCAGATAGATGGTTGAACCCCTTCTTTACAATAACCTACATTGCACTCTCCTCCTCATATTCGCCCATTCCTCCTCATAATGGCACAGCTTTACAACCAAGCCTTGCTACCTCACTACTAAATTTTTCTGAACCCTTGCAATAAATGAAATAGCTTGAACGTGCAAAATTTTTTTTGTTAAGCTTGCAGAAACAAAAAGTTGAAAAAAATGAACGAAGTGAGATACTGAAGCCCGCATTTAACGATGTAATAGATTAGCGATGACAAATAAGTCGAATCTTTTATAGATTTCAGAAAATGCAGCACAGTTGAAGATCCATGCTATCAGTTTCTGGAGTTTTCTACGATAATCTTTATAAAAACAGTTATTCAGAATTCAACACGTATTACCACGGCTTGGTTTTTTTTCACAAAAAAATATCTAAAAGTCACTTTAATCACAATCGCTACCGGGTGTTGATTTTCTTTATTGGTTTGTAACCATTGTGAATTTACACTAAACTGAAATGTTTTAAAAATTTGCTAGACAATTTTTCTCAAGTTCAGGTCCAAAATCTACTATCATTTTTTGCAGGTTCGAGTCTTACAATTGTTCCTTCTTTCTTATCTCAAATTAAGTTTTTATTAAGTTTTTTCGTAATTTTTTGTTCACTAGTCTACAAAAAATGCATACATTCAACTAAAATGTCGAAAATGCTGAAAAAAAATATATTTGCCGGAAAAAAGATTACTGATGCTAGCATGAAAAAAAAACGCCGGGAAGTTTTTCTGTGAATAAACCCGTATTGCCAAAAAATGGATAACAATCAAATCTATGCAGCTTATTTAGCGGAGAATTAGAAAAAATGTATATGCATTGTTTTATTATCGATTTAGTTTGATACAAAAAAGAAGCTTAAAGTCAATTTAAATCGATTCTAAATCAAATTAAATCCTTCTTTTGTTTACTTTTTTCTATTTTTATTTACTACAAATTTTAATTACAAAAAATCAACTTAGATGAATTTTTAATTAAATTTAAGCTCGTTTTTTTTTCATTTTATATACAGAATATAAGTAGATTTCTAGACTATCAAACAATTTTTAAAAAGTGGAAGCAAAACTTTTGCATACTTTTCAATTGTTTTTTTGTTTTGATGTTGAAAAAATGAAAAAAAAAATTATGAAGTTATGTAAAACCTAACTGTTCTGCTAAAAATGTTTTTCAAATTGAGATTTTCCTATATTTTCTTTGCCTATCAAAATTGAGACCAGGCGTTGATAATAAAAATGGTATTTGATATTTGAAAACCTTGTGCATAATTTTAGTTCTCATTACCGCCGAAACCCCTAGCGTTGTACACTTCGAAAGTGAACCCCTAAACGAAAAAATTTGTGGTAAACAACACTCCTCGAGTGACTCCTATTTTCTTTAGCTCTGATGCGGATTTTCCTGAGTACACAAATATGCACAAGCTTCAAAACAAAAAAAATAGTTAAGTTAAATCATTTTTCTTGTGTTTTTGATCATTTTCACACCGTTGCATAAATCCATTTAAATCAATTTAAATCGATATAAATCGATTTAAAGGAGGAAAAGAGCCTTAAAAAACAAAATGACTCTGTTTTTTTTGGCGGTTGCTTTTTGCTTTCTTTTTCCCCAAGTGCTTTCAGTTTTCACTTTGAATTCTACCCAAAATTTTGTACGGAATGTTTCGAACAGTTTTTAAAAATTTCCTAATATGACTCATTCAAAAACTAATCCTTTTTATGCTTGACCTTATCAAGTGTGATGCAGACCTCTGCTTCGCCTCTGTTTTTTGGCATTAGAGCGTTTATTTCAGAGACCGGCTAATAAGACGACAATAGAATTTTCACAAGTAGAAATTCCACATAGGTTTTTGCTCTGTGGGGAACCCAATTTTGCACAATGGCTGGTAAAATTACTTTTTTTTACGGTTGCGCAGAGCAGCTAATAAAAATCGGTTTCGAATTTGTCTACCGAAATCGGGTATGTTTCGGCCGTGCTCGACCTATGTTTCAACTGTGCTCGACTTATGTTTCTACTTTCTCGACCGAAATTGGGTATGTCTCGAAATAGCTCCACCTATGTTTCGACTCTCTCGAGCGAAATCGGGTTTGTTTCGACTTTGTGCTCGACTTAATATTGCTTCTCGACCGCGGAACTTCAATCGCAAAACTGCACGAGCTGGACTTTGAAAGTCGAAACATAAGTCGAGCGTCTCCACCCGGGTAGCAGTCGTACAAATTTTATGAGAAACACTTTAGAATATTTTAGTAAAAAAAGACAATCACAAAGTTTTCTTATCAACTTAGTATAACTCTTACATAGAGCCTAATTAATCTCTGCGCATGTGTTGTGAGGTTTGCTAAAATCTTAGGAACTACATGTTTATCAATTCATTATTTCTGTTTGATATAAATCTTTTCAAATAGGATTATTTGATCGCAAATCTACTCTTATAGGTTTCAGTATGTCTAAGCATGAGATTAGACCTGTATTTTGTAGCCTAATCTGTTAATAATCTGAGAATCTAACATATGCCATTTGATAATGACTTTAAAATTTCAAAGTTGGCTCGAAAATGATGTTTTTATTTCAAACTGTTGAAAAGGTAAAACGATAGTCGTCTAAACTATTTTTGCTTTATACCATACTCTAGCATGCACTTCAGAATATATTCCATGTTTGCTGCTAATATCAACCACATTTTTTCATTAAATCGAATCTATAGACGTGTCTGTCTCTTCAGCTTCTGCAGATTGAAAATTACAACAGACAAGTCGTTGTATATTGACACTTCAGAGCAGCAGTTGGCGAGTTACACTTAATTAACTCCCAACAATTCACCTTCTGTGTTACTATTGATTGTTTATTTCAGACAGTGTTAGTTTTATACGACCGAGATATGTAATTTGATTGACGTTTTATGCGTCTAAACTTAATACTTTATGTTGGTAACAATATCTTGGTGAGGGAATCAGGAAACGTAGGCGAAAACCGAACTAAACACGACCCATTGCATTGAATTTAGACGCATATGCTAACTGCAATCAAAAGAAATGTGACCCCTAGACTAGAAAATTAGCACTTGCATTCAAGTATTGTAACTATTTTGTGAACAATTAGCGAACAGTTTCAGGTGCCGTAAATTTTTGAAGTTTGAATGCTTGTTCCCAAATTTGTCAGTCACAGTGATAAAGAGTTTTCCACAGAGCCACCGGTACAAATTATAACATTTATTCATGAAAAAATTATAAGTCGAAAAACTGAAAAAAAGTTGTCAGATTTTTGTTTAGCAAAACCAAGAAATTCCCGAAACAGTTTCAAATTTCAGAATTTGTATTGGCGTTTGGCAACCATCTGCGCTCCCAACTGGTAAAATATATCACCAGATCTTAGTTAAATTTGCTTCGCCCTTGTCTCGACAGAACTTTACGGCATTTTTGTATCTCTTTAAAAGAAACGCTATTGCTTTAACGTCTTCGCTTTATTTGCAATTGATCTTTTATCTAGCATGGGAAAAACGGTTTTGATCAAAAATCAAACAAACGATAATGGAAAATACATAATTTATGCATTTGCATTTTCCAGTTCGGTTGTATTTCAAATCGTTATCTTCCAAAATTATTTGGTTTGACCGGTTTTGAGGCAAAATTTTAATAGTTTCTGCTATTTTCAAGCTTTTTCTGCATTGCGTTATTTTCTGTCTAATAAGATGCGTCTTATTTATTGTTGCCGAATTTTAGTTTACCTTTAGTGAGATTTCAGTTATTATATCAAAAACAGGGTGTCTAATAAATTGAACCAAAAATACAATTAAGAAAATTTAGAAGAAATTGATCTGTTATCGGGTGTGGAGATTGCTCACAGACTATATTCTTTAAATTTCAGTTCGAGTTTTCGTGAACGCCATTCAATTAATTGAAGTTGAATCGTTAGAGCTGTAGCACAGTTTCATTTCAAAATTGTTTTAAATTTTTTGATATAAGGCTTTTTGTTCCGACTTTCATAACGGAAGTAACGGAGTATTTGTGCTCGGGTGTTTTTTTTTCTTCAGACAAATTTCGACTTTTTAATTAGCCATTTTTGACGAGATTTTTCTATATCATTCAAAACGTATTGTTGTCCTGAGCTTGAAATCGGAAAATGACTTCACCTGTGATTAGTTTTTGTAAAATTTTGGGGGTTTAAAGATTGCTATTTGGCCAATTTGGGGCAACTAACGCGCGATATATTTCGATCTATTAACGTGTAATCGGAGATTTAATCCGTCTTAGAAATCTTTCCAAATTGGTTGACGGACGCTTATTTGCCCTAATTGATTTTTTCACTAGGAGCGAAATCTACGCTATTGTACTTTACATGGCGTATGGGGGGATGATTTTCACAAAAAATTTCAAATAAAAAAAATGTTTCATTTTATTAAATTTAATTATTTTTTCATGTTGTTACTGCTCCATGGACCTTAAAAGGCAGTCGGAACCTTCACGGCTTCACCCTGATACGAACAGTCTTGTTAACCATTTATAATAACAAAACTTCTCGTGTCAGAGAGAAGCCTTTTGTGTTCCGACTGCCTTTTTAGGCCTATGGAGCAGTGTTTGCCTAAAAAAAAGTTGATAAATTTTTCAAAAAACAAATGAAAAAAAAAACTTTTTCTTTGTTTTGGAAATTTTTATATTCCCCAGAAGCCCCATAAATTTCGCTCCTAGTAATGTCTCAATTATGTCAAATAACGTGCTTCAACCACTTAGGAACAATTTCAAAGACGATTTACATCGCCACTTGCACGTTAATATCGCGAAATGTATCACGCGTTGATTGCATCAAATTGGCCAAAATGGTCAAATTGGCAACCTGTAATCCCCCTTTCTTTAAGAAATACAATCACAGGTAATTTTTTTTTTAAATTTGAGCTCAGAACAACAAAACAACACGGCTGATTTAAAGTTAATTGTCAAAATGTCTGGAGAAAAAACCATCCCGAGCACGCAAATATATTGTCAGTTTCTTCGAAAGTTGGAACAAAAATTTTTATCTGTTCGAGGTTATTTTCATCTTTTAGTGTGTTTTCATCATAAGTATAAACGTCAGTTTTATACCAAACAGTTATTGTCCACATTGCGTTTTATTCATATCGCCATTCGCTTGTCTACTTTCTGAGCTCCCCCCCCCCCAAAAAACATGAAAACCAAGACCGCATTTGTCGCTTTATTTAAATTTTGGTGGGTTTTGAAGTAATCAAGGCGACAATACTATCCAAGTAAGTAGGCATTGGCATACTTGAACATTGAAACAGAGGATAAGAGGGCTCGCTTTTTGTGCTCATATACTCTCCCAGCCTGAAACTGAATCGGAACTGCAAGTCCATTTTTTAAGTAATTTTCCAGCCATTGTTTGGGATCTCAACCTAGCCTTGATTATTTTACTGCAATATACACAAACATTTTTAAAAATTTGATTTTTTCTGATCATTTCCAGATTTTTCTATCAAAATACTTCACGAAAAAACAATTTCTCAGAAAAACCAATAATTTTTTAATTTTAAAAAAAGAACAAAGGTGGTCTAATTTTTTGTTTTCTGATTGATTCCATTATTAAAAAAATAAATTTTATTCCATTTGCCCTTTTAGAAAATAAAGTTTTATTATGTACTTCTAATAGCCTGTATTTCAGATCCTACGAATCAAATACATTTCGAGGTTCCGTAAATAAGTTAATGTTGTAAAATTCACATTTTACAAAGGAGGAGTTTGAAAAGAGACAAGACTGCTCGTATCAGGGCAAAGCTCTGAATGTTCCGACTGCCTTTTAAATAAGGTCTATGGAGCAGAAATAACATGAAAAAATTAAATGTGAAAAAGAAAAAAAATTAATGTTAATAAAAAAAATGAGATTTTTTGTGAAAAACATCGGTCCACACGCCATATAAAGTACCAAGTGATAAATTTCGTTCATTGTAACAAACTAGTTATGGCAAATAAGCTTCCGTTAACCAATTTGGAACGATTTCTAAGACGGATTAAATCTCGGCTCATGCGTTAATAGCACGAAATTTATCGCAGGTTAATTGTACCAAATTGACCAAAAGGCCGATTTTTAAACCCCCATAATTTTACGAAAACAGATCACAGATAAACTACATTTTCAAATTTAAGATTAGGACAACAATAGTTTTCGATTGATATAAGAAAATTCCGTCAAAAAAGGCTAGTTAAAAAGTCAAAATTTGTCTGAAGAAAAAAAAACCCCACCCCGAGCACAAATATTCCGTTACTTTCGTTATGAAAGTCGGAAAAATAACTGCGAAGAGCTAGAAGAGTTCCAGCTTGAATAACTCAGTGTAAAAAATTGTTGTGGCCTACATTTGCACAGATTTTTTTCTTCTAATAAATTATGCTTTGATATAAAAACAAAAATTGATAATTGTGGTTTTGTATGAAAATTTGAGATTGGACTACGCTATCAAAAACTGTTGCTTTGTGATTCAAATAATTTTTTGGACCCAATTTTTTAAGCATAGAAATACGTTTCCGATCAAAAAACCTTGCTTGATGATTCATTGGAGAATCATGATTGAAATATAACTTATTTAAATGATTCACATATGAAACATGGATGCAAATTGCATTGATTTTTTTTCATGAAGCATAAATGAAACCTACATGAACTTTGTTCATCTAAAGCGGCTGAAAAAAATTGATATTTGTGGATCAAATTTTTTAAGGTAAAAAAATATTTGAAAATTTTTGAAAATAAGTTTTGACTTCAAAGCATTTCCGTTTCAGCAACTCTCAACTTCTTTGTTTAGGTCAAACATCATCACGGCGTATAATGTAGTTTATATTTCCATGTTCATACATGTGCCATCAATGTTTATGAATTTGCATATTTATTTGATATTATAAAAAAGTTAATGTATGTATTATGACTGGCGCGTCCCTTAATGTATCAAAACACAGCAAAAAAACGGTACATGCATGATTTGCATGGCAACTTCAACCTGGGAAAAAATAAAATGAAAAGGGTTTAGATAATAATTGAGTTCATATACTATTTAATATTCAGACCAGGAAATCTCCAGTGAATCAAATTTTCTAGTTTTTAGTTGTTCTCAATATGATACCACTGTTTATAAAACGCTAAATGTTCCGGTTATACCTCATTTTGCTTGTTTATCCCCTAAAATAGACAATTGGAGATAGTCTTATGCAGATTATACAGATTTTTGACTTTTTTCAGCCTCTCAAAGTTGATTATGAAGTTATCAGGTGGCTGATTACAGTTACGTCAGTTTTTGTTATTGTTTATCATTTCTTCAGTTGTTTTTGGTACCAGCTGAAAACCATTGCTATTCTGGTCTCAATAAATTGACAGTTGACCACTTTAATACTTTTTACTCAATTTTTCCAATACGGGTTAAGTCAAACAAAGTTATTTTCAAAATTATTTATTACTGTTTTGTGAGTAAAAAAGGATAACGTTATAAGTTGAAAGAGGTTAACGTCGCCTTCCCAAATTTTTTTGAGAGCGCAATATCTCTGCGCCCCAAATTTGACCCCTTCCTTCTTCCGCCCCCCCCCCCCCCCCCACATACTATTTTTGGTTTTTCCGCTAAATTTATTATGAGATACCTTTTGATCTTATAAAGTAGATGGAATTGAGATGACTTATGAAGGTGATTAATAAATTTTATCAATTTTTATCCAACCAATGGTTTACTAAGTTGAAAAAACCAGTCAGAGTTTTTTCCTAAATCGAAAAATCAGATTCCTAATCGTTTATATATTGAAAAGCTTATGAATTTAAGAAATTTATTTATATGTCTTCAATTTTTGTTAGTAATTTGACAAATGAAGAGCCTCTGGTAATCGGAGCGAAACAAAAAGAACGCCAACTTTTGCCACATAAATAACCCGGGGATAAACTTTACATCATGTGAAAAGAAAGTACGGCCCTCTTTTGATATGAAAAATTCACGCCTCAAGCCAGCGGAAGGAAAACACGACACCTGAGTGCATTAAAACCTCAGTTGATTTGCATAAATTATGCTCCCGGGTGGGTTCAAAAAGTACATCTGAAGGACATTGTCACTTGGGCTATCAGTTTCCCCTACAAGATTGCGAGCGTAAATGTAAACACATTTATATCGCAGCAATTTTTGGTTACCTTAGTTCCATTTGGTTTGTTCGAGGGCTTATTGTTCTTTCAATTTTTTTTCTTGAATTTCTCCTGGCAAACTGCGATTGCATACTTCTTTTTGGTTTCTCTGGTAAGACAATTTTGTTGCAAAATCTGAATTGAAAAAAATTCTCGGGGAAATCATAGAAACAGTAGTTACTCTATTTTTCCTTACAAAGTTTCATAAATTATTATTATTATATTATACATAAGGCTTCAAAACATTTTATATCAAAAAATGTCACAAAATAGTACCAAAGGGGTCAAAAACCTGCAAACGCGCGTCCACCCAGATCCCCTTCCTAAACTTCTCCCCTCTCCCCGCCTGAACTGTTGATATGACATAGCGTGTATATCTAAATTTTCAAATGGGACCGGACGTCACATATAAAATCTCAGTTTTCAGTTCTGATAAAAAAGCTGATAGTTGAGGTTTGATTTGAGACAAACGAAATTGTGAGGCATATTTATTTTATCAATTAAGCAATTTGGATTTTTTCCCGCTCGCATCAATTCCAAGTTTCAAGCGTTAATAAACTTGGAATTGATATGGTGCTTTTTGTAGACGTGCTTTTTGTGCTTTTTATAGACGTTGATTTCTATTTTTCACTTACTGTTAGAAGCTTTCAACTAATACGAGAAGATTATATGATGATTTTAGTAGCAAATTTACTAAAGTTGAGAAAAAATTGATTTCAATCAATAAATAATCAATTATAAACACTTTTTTTGTAATCAAATTGTAATCTATATTAATTTTACTCAATTATAATCAAGTAAACTTTTTCAATCAACTTTTCAACCAACTTCTTTTCAACCATTTTTTTTTGATATAATTTCAATCGATTATGGTCAATTATAATCGATTAATTTCATCCAAGTTTCCAACTCAAATATTTTGCACAAAAAGACTCTTTTAATCGATTATGATTCCATTTGTCTGCCCACCTGGTCTTCAACATCGCATGTGAAATGTTTATAATTTGTGCTTTTTGTAGACGTTGATTTCTATGAAAAATGCAAAAATTGTTTTGAAATGTTCTTGTTTCCATTCGAAATTATAACGTTTTTTTTTCTTCTTCCTTAAATTGTTTCATGATGCACATTTTGGGTTTTACAATTACCAAAATATCAGTCATTTGCTGTAGCTTCATTTGGCAAATTTATTTGGAAATTATATTTTTCACTTACTGTTAGAAGCTTTCAACTAATACGAAAAGATCTCTATGAAATTTTTGTTTCGTGGTATATATTTGAGTTCAGATGAGTCAAGCTGTGACTAGGCATCTCATTTTTAGAGATTTTGTTATTTACAGAAAAAAAACCCATAATTTTAGTGAGACAAAAATTTCGCAATATAGGAGAGTACAATTGATTATAGTTGACAATGATTTAATGAGTTGTTTGTATAAACTAGAATGAAGAATAATTAATTCAAAAAAATCTTTAGTCTCGTGGAAAATTTAACAGTTTTTTTCGATTACATATCCTTTAGACAACTAAGTTTGGTTAGTATAAATAATTATAATTGTTTAACAAAATAACATTATAATCCTTCATAATCGATTAGTTACGCCTAACCTTGGACTCGGGCGGGCTATGCTCACAAAAAATTCAAGCTGAACTAGTGTGAATACATAGATTGACATCGATGAATCAGGCTTTGATCAATGCTATTTCAACACTGTTCAGTAAAAATTTTAAAAAGAGTGAAAATTTTAGAAAGAAAAGTTCAGAAAAAAAATTTTAAAAATAAAGTTAAATTTTGGTTGACTTGCTTGCGCAAACATAAGCAATTTTCAAAAAGATCAACAAATTTTTTAATGTCCAAGCGCTAATTCTTCGATGCCTTATCGCCGATTCATCTCTGACTCATCATAGAACATCGCTGATTTATCGCTGGCATGATTTGCTATTTTACATTTTTGCTGATTCAATGATTGATTCATTTTTACACTAGCTGATTCATCCACAATAGATTGCTAGCTTATTCTAATTTTTTCTTCGATATAAAAGTAAGCAACTGACTGTTGAAAAAAGAAGATAATAATAATTTTATGAGTGCAAGTTATTTATGAAACTAATTTAAGCAAATATACGCAATGGAAATCGGAATACACTAATCTGCGTATATTAATTGAAACAACTGTTTAAATTGAATCGTTAGCAAAGATTTTTACACCATCTGCTAGCTCAGCTATCTTATTTGAGGAAAAAAATATTTACAACTTAGATAGAGTGTTAAGTTCACTCAGTTGTTTTTCGATTTCTAAGAAAATTAGTATTTGACCACAAGGTTTGTTCACCCAAGTTATCAAAATGAATCAATGGGTTTGGTGGCAGTGTTTAAGCCAAGTTCTATTATTTTCCACCAATCAAAAAATAATTTTTGTAATTTTTTAATGTATGGGCATTTGAGAATAAGCGCTGAACACCTGTCAAAAACTAGCACGCTTTACTCTATGCTTTACTCTAAGAAAACTTTTGAGTGACTGTTTTTTATTGATATTTGCGAATGATGATTGAACAACTGACAAACACCAACTTGTTTTAATCTTTTCTGTAAATTGACCTGGGTAACTTTTCTTGCCGTTTATTTTCAAGATTGGGAATTGTTTTTTGGAAATAGAGCTGAAAGGTTTTATAAGACTTGATTTGGAGAACTAATTCTGCTACAAAACTTTAGCCAAAACTATTCGCCTCAGAAGTTGTAAAATAGCTCTCATGCTCATTTATATACACAAGAATGATTTATCAATCATTTTTTTTCGAGTTAGTTCCAGGGCTTTTTAAGGTTAATTGCGCGCATCTCAAATTAAAGTGCAACGACAACAAAAAAGTCATTCTTGACATAATTTTTTTGATACCCTGAGCTTTATTATTCGACTAATGTTTTTAAACCTCAACTATTATTTTTTGAAAACTTGTCAAATACTTGGTTAGCAAATTTGTGAAAAAAACACAATCAACTTGAAGTTTACCATGGAAAAGGCTTCAACTGAAACTGGAAATAATATACACGTCAATTGAAACGCACATTGTTTTTAATCATTAGTGAAAACAAAGTGCAAAAAAATCATATAAATCAGTGAATATATGCCTTTTGTACCCTTTTCTAAGTATTACTTTTAGAAAAGTTTTGAATTCTAAATGGAAAATCATCTCTTACTCAAAAATAGGTATCATTTCTTCTAGAAAAAGTTAAACTATTTTGGTTCAACTGACCAGAATTGGTAGCGTAGCAAACAGTTCCACAAAATTACAAGAGACTTTTATATTAGTGCAAGCAGCGAGGAGAGCTTTTTCTAGGCCAACTTTTTATCTGGTAACTTTCAAACAGTTGTTTCGCTCTTAGATTTCCAAAATTGTATTCCATTATATCTGCTGCAATTTTTAGATCAACTGTACAGTTCCTCCACCTTAAACCAATCTAGGGGGAGAAAAAAGGTTTTGAGTATAGCCTAGGTTTGTTCAAAGTTACATTACGAGGCCAAATTGTGCTTTTTTAATTGTAAGCGGATTCCGCAACAGCAAAAATCAGTTTTGTCGCGGAACCCGCATTATTGCTATTTTTGTTTGATCTTCCTTGCTTTTTTGGATTCCACGGACATTTAGCTAAAACACGGTGTTGCTCAAAATTGCTCCAAAACAGACAATTTTGCGGAATCCGCACCAAAATGTGTTGAATTCGGAACCTGTTTGTGAACAAGTTGTGAACAGTTGTGAATCCATGAACAAATATTAACATAAGTGTTTAGTAAACTTAAGCTGTCGCGGAATCCGCAGCTGTAAGCTGATTCTGCAAATTGTAAGCGGAATCCGCAAACTGTAAGCGGAATCCGCATAATTTTGCGGAATCCATCTTACATTTGCGGAACCCGCTTACATTTGCGGAATCCGGAACATCTACCTATATTCACTCGTAGCGGAATCCGAAACAAAATCAATGTGCCGACAAAACTTGCGTTACAGCTATTTGAACGCGGAATCCACTGAAATTACTCAAAAAATTGAATTAAAACTTTAATCTAGGTAATTAATAGCATGCCGATTCAATCCCGCATAAAAAAGTTGAAAACAATTTTATTAGCGCGTTTCTATGAAATATATATTTTATACAGAAATATTTTTTAGAATAAACATAAGCTTGGCGTGGGTATTCTACGATAGTTCACTTGGGCATTAGGGGGGTAGATGTACGGTTGATCCCAAATTTTTCGACTCCATTCTTTTCCCACGTTGTTCAAAGATCAGGTAGAGAAAATTTTAACCTTAAGTTTTGTTGATGCCTTGTTACTTTAGGTGAGGAGATCCAAATTTTTTTCCTTGAACTTATGTTTTTCAAGTGAAACTTGATACCTCTGAATCGTTTTAGGTTTGATAGCTCAAAACCTAGAGTTTTAAAACTCATTTTATGGATAATTTAGAAGAGTTAATATCTGAATTGAAAGGGTTGTCTCAATTTCAAGGCATTGGAAAATTTCAAAAGTTTGCTGTTTAGGGGATATTATTGATTTTTAGATGTTTTTCAATCAAACAAGATGCACGCCTTTTGTTCTTTTTATCTAATGGGAACAGTGAACTGAATTCCAATTTTTGCTTTTTTTGCCATGATTAGAAAACGTTGTCTGGTTAGATTAATTTTGATTTGTTTATTACTTTTGCTTTGCTTATTTGTTTGGTACTTATGGAAAGTTATTAGATTCAATCACAAATGGATGCCGCAATTTATGACTAAATGCGCACTCATTTGGTGGTCGAAGGAGCAAACTTTTGCAAAATTACCCCGCCATTTAATTTCCGCTCCTGCAGTAACTGGTGGCTTATCATTGATTGTACATCAAATCTGTATATTTTTCAGTAGACCATTACGAAAAATTATTACTCATCGTTTAGGTCAAATAAGAGAGAAATACTAAGTCGTGATTGGATTTAAGCTGAACGAGGACAGATGTTTTTTTAAACAGAATTTTCAATTTGGTCAACTCATTTATCTTTTATCAATTATTTTTATTCAAAAAATTTTTGCAAAAGATGATTCTCCGCAGGGCATTTTATTAAACAACAACTTTCAGGTGAGTTGCTTACATCATTTTCAAAATCAGCATCAAAAAATTCTACGTCGTAGCTCAAATTAAACAAAGAAACATCGCGGGCAAAACAAGACATTCCCACCGCTGGCTCATTGACAAAAAAAAATTTCCGAAAAATTTTAAAAATTTTGCCGACTTTTTTCTTTTAGGTTGATCAATTTGATTTTCCGAGCTCTCCCAAAATAGTATAAGTACCCTATTCAGTGAAAAATTTTCTGAGCCGCAGGCAAATTTTTTCAAAAAAAAACAGGTAAAAAAGGCGTTTTTAGGCACTTTTTGGAAAATTTCGACCAAAAAAATGCGCGTTTTTCGGCGCGCGCTCCCCCCCTCAAAATCATATATATTCTTTTTTACAATCACTGATACAATTTTGTAATTAATCATTCAAAATTACCATGATTTGTTACAAAACTTGATTTAGAAAAAAATAGAAAATTTGATAAATTCCGAAAAATGTACTTTGATTTGAAGCTGAAAAAACAGCTTAGTTTCAAGAGTATGAATTCTAGGGGTATCAGTTCTAAGTAAAAAAAATCAAAGTTTTACTTGGTGGTTTTTAAGTAGTTTTTTTTGCTATAAGGGGTCAAAAACTTGTTTATTTTTTTTTCGTTTTTTATTTTTATCCACTTTTTTTTGTTTTATGACATATCCCTAGCTGTTTTAAGAACGCATTTTTTTAGATAATCGTTAGTTATAGTTTTCGTTGCTTTTTCTTTACATTGCTTTTTCAGTTTTCACTTTTTTAGCAAATTTCAAAATTCACACTTTGTTGAAACTCGTTAGGATTTGAAGTTCATTTCGAATAATTTTTTTGGCGTTTCAGAATTTTTTTGGGAGCTTTAAGTGAAAATGATCTCAAAAATCAAATCGTCAAATAATTACACGCTTTTATTTCTAGCTATCTAATAGAATTGAAAAGCAAAAAATTTGAAAAACTTTTTGCATTCATTTTCTTTAAAAAAAACAATCGCAAAAAGTGCAAAGTTGTTCATTTTTTCATTTATCCCCGTTTATTTTATTTATTGAAAATAGGGATGTGTTCAATATTAAAACCAAATGTCTAACCTTAGCTAGTTTGGCCTTATTATTCCGACTTTCGAAGGTGATTTGGGGAGTCTTTTTTTTCAGAACAATAATACAAAAGTTGACGGCGAATCGATCACAAAAATTTCGGATTAGCGAGCGAATATGCATGCCTTTGCCTTAAATGCGGTTGGAATCGTTCAATTAATCGTTATTAGTTTCAACGCGATTTATTCAGACGAATTATCTCGCAGTCAAAATTGTTCCAAACTGAAATGAGGCAATCTAATTGGTCATTCAAATTCGACTCAAAATTAAGCACTTTGTATCTAATATTGGCGGTCCAAATTTTTCAACTCATCAAAATTTCAATTAAAAAAAATATTCGAGATCTGCTAAGAAGCAGTCTGAATATTCAGGGTTTTGCTCAGATATACAAGCAGTTCGACTGAATCCACTGCTATCATGTTAGAAAAACGCAGTATAACACCCGTTTATAATACTAAATTGGCCCAATTAGCTATTTTCTGTTTCAAAAATTTCTGTCAGGAGCGCCTTGTTTAAAATTCAAAACTGACTGAATTAAAAGCTAGTCCGACCGAGTAGAAAAAACATACCGTCTTTTTCTTTGAAAGTCGTAACAATAAAATTCGAGAAGGTTCTCGAAAACTCTAAAAAAAATTTGCTTCATTTTTCTTTACAAATCAGTTTCGATTAATCATGTTATAAATTATCAGTCATTTAGATTATGCAGTTCATTGACCATCATGTTTTGACCAGTTTTTCTTACACGGAATTTCCATAGGGTCGTCTTCAAAGGGTTGTTTATTTCTGCATTAATTTCCTTTCGTGTTTAGAAATAAGTCGTTATCAGTATGTTTCATTCTTTTTTATAAAGAAGCAAATCCAACAAGACTGCTCGTATCAGGGCGAAGCCCTGAAAGTTCTGACTGCCTTTTAAGGTCTATGGAGCATTAATAAGATGAAAATTTTCAATGTAAAAAAAATTTAAAAAAAAATTTTGAAAAAATTCTGGATTTTTTTTAAAAAAACACCCCCCCACACGTCATATTAAGTACAAAGTGATAGATTTTGCGCCTATTAACAAATCAATTATGGCATATAAGCTTCCTTGAACCAATTTGGAACGATTTCTAAGAGGGATTAAATCTCGCTCACGCGTTAATAGCGCGAAATTTATCGCGCGTTAATTGTCCCAAATTGGCCAAAATGGCAATCTTTAAACCCCCATAACTTTACGAAAAATGATCACAGGTAAAATATCTTTTCAAATTCAAGCTCAGGACAACAATAGCTTTCGAATGATATAAAAAATTACGTCAAAAACGGCTAGTTAAAAAGTCGAAATTTGTCTGAAGAAAAAAAAAAAACACACCCCGAGCACAAATATTCCGTTACTTTCGTATCGAAAGTCGGAACAATAACATCCACCACACTATTCTCTTGCGTCAAATTACAGGAAGTAACCACTGCAGCTTCAAAATTAAAACACGTTGTTTGATCAAAAGAAATAAATTGTTCAATATTCTCCTCCAGTTGACGAGAGCGATCAAATAATACACCAACAGTTAACTGGTGGTATATAACCAGTAAATCAACTACCATAAAAACCAGCCGAATTTGATTTATGTATATGTTAGATAAATATATTTTTTTTTCGACTTCAACGATACAATTGAATACGTAGCGGACATCACAATCTCACCATAATAATCTTGTTTCCTAATTCTTGAAAATTAATTGTTGATATACAAAAATGGATGCTCTTAAAGTGCATTCAAAAATATCCAGCCAAACCAGAATTGTATCTAGAATCTGAATTTTTCACGAGGGGGGCGGGTTTTCAACAAAAATTTCGAAAATTTAGTTGACCTTTTTTTCTTGATTAAAATGAATTTCCGAGCTCTCTCTTGCTATGTAGCATACAATTACATCATTCACGCAATTTTCAGTCATATGACGTCTCTTTTCGACTGTTTCAAATGTCTGCGCAAATTCGGTTGGTTTTTTTTTTCGGCTGGTTTTTTTTTACTCATAAATAACTGTAACGGCAACTCTTTTGAAAATGCATAAAAATATAATCCATTTCAGTTTTTTTTTTAAGTTCAAAGAAAACTGTTTCGACCTGATATTGTGTATTATGTATATAAATAATCCTAACAATGCGAAAGAAAAGAAAAATTTTCGGATAGTTCCCTTCTGCTGTAATTTAAGTTTTTATTGAGGACTTTTTTGGTATCGATTTGAAAAAAATCTATTTTTAGAGTTATCTATTTTTACAAAACTTTCATTTTATAAAAAATCCACAACTTCGCTGACTTTATAGTTAGTTTTTTGGCATTATATTGCATTTCGGACTTCTGTCCAAAATTGATGTCTATGATCTGACTTTTATATAGCCGTTTTTTGAGTTCAACTGTTTCGAACTGCTTTCGACATTGTGTTTTGCTATGCTTCAACCATAATATGTGTTCGACTATGCTGTGACCACACATTGTGTGTCATTTTGTCTCGGCCATTCTTTGTGTTCGACTATCAAGTGTTTCTTTCGACCATGATTTCGACTTTTTTCGAAACAGCGGTCGACCGAAAGGACTGTTTTTGACCACGATTTGGGCCGAACAACGTCTGTGTGTTCGACCGAATTAAGTCAAAAACAAGTCAATTACCTCAGCCGGAACCATATATCTTTGCCATTCTTTTGATAAATGGCAAAGATATATGGTTCTTTGCGTTTTTGTGTTTTTGATCATTTTCACACCGTTGCATAAATCCATTTAAATCAATTTAAATCGATATAAATCGATTTAAAGGAGGAAAAGAGCCTTAAAAAACAAAATGACTCTGTTTTTTTTGGCGGTTGCTTTTTGCTTTCTTTTTCCCCAAGTGCTTTCAGTTTTCACTTTGAATTCTACCCAAAATTTTGTACGGAATGTTTCGAACAGTTTTTAAAAATTTCCTAATATGACTCATTCAAAAACTAATCCTTTTTATGCTTGACCTTATCAAGTGTGATGCAGACCTCTGCTTCGCCTCTGTTTTTTGGCATTAGAGCGTTTATTTCAGAGACCGGCTAATAAGACGACAATAGAATTTTCACAAGTAGAAATTCCACATAGGTTTTTGCTCTGTGGGGAACCCAATTTTGCACAATGGCTGGTAAAATTACTTTTTTTTACGGTTGCGCAGAGCAGCTAATAAAAATCGGTTTCGAATTTGTCTACCGAAATCGGGTATGTTTCGGCCGTGCTCGACCTATGTTTCAACTGTGCTCGACTTATGTTTCTACTTTCTCGACCGAAATTGGGTATGTCTCGAAATAGCTCCACCTATGTTTCGACTCTCTCGAGCGAAATCGGGTTTGTTTCGACTTTGTGCTCGACTTAATATTGCTTCTCGACCGCGGAACTTCAATCGCAAAACTGCACGAGCTGGACTTTGAAAGTCGAAACATAAGTCGAGCGTCTCCACCCGGGTAGCAGTCGTACAAATTTTATGAGAAACACTTTAGAATATTTTAGTAAAAAAAGACAATCACAAAGTTTTCTTATCAACTTAGTATAACTCTTACATAGAGCCTAATTAATCTCTGCGCATGTGTTGTGAGGTTTGCTAAAATCTTAGGAACTACATGTTTATCAATTCATTATTTCTGTTTGATATAAATCTTTTCAAATAGGATTATTTGATCGCAAATCTACTCTTATAGGTTTCAGTATGTCTAAGCATGAGATTAGACCTGTATTTTGTAGCCTAATCTGTTAATAATCTGAGAATCTAACATATGCCATTTGATAATGACTTTAAAATTTCAAAGTTGGCTCGAAAATGATGTTTTTATTTCAAACTGTTGAAAAGGTAAAACGATAGTCGTCTAAACTATTTTTGCTTTATACCATACTCTAGCATGCACTTCAGAATATATTCCATGTTTGCTGCTAATATCAACCACATTTTTTCATTAAATCGAATCTATAGACGTGTCTGTCTCTTCAGCTTCTGCAGATTGAAAATTACAACAGACAAGTCGTTGTATATTGACACTTCAGAGCAGCAGTTGGCGAGTTACACTTAATTAACTCCCAACAATTCACCTTCTGTGTTACTATTGATTGTTTATTTCAGACAGTGTTAGTTTTATACGACCGAGATATGTAATTTGATTGACGTTTTATGCGTCTAAACTTAATACTTTATGTTGGTAACAATATCTTGGTGAGGGAATCAGGAAACGTAGGCGAAAACCGAACTAAACACGACCCATTGCATTGAATTTAGACGCATATGCTAACTGCAATCAAAAGAAATGTGACCCCTAGACTAGAAAATTAGCACTTGCATTCAAGTATTGTAACTATTTTGTGAACAATTAGCGAACAGTTTCAGGTGCCGTAAATTTTTGAAGTTTGAATGCTTGTTCCCAAATTTGTCAGTCACAGTGATAAAGAGTTTTCCACAGAGCCACCGGTACAAATTATAACATTTATTCATGAAAAAATTATAAGTCGAAAAACTGAAAAAAAGTTGTCAGATTTTTGTTTAGCAAAACCAAGAAATTCCCGAAACAGTTTCAAATTTCAGAATTTGTATTGGCGTTTGGCAACCATCTGCGCTCCCAACTGGTAAAATATATCACCAGATCTTAGTTAAATTTGCTTCGCCCTTGTCTCGACAGAACTTTACGGCATTTTTGTATCTCTTTAAAAGAAACGCTATTGCTTTAACGTCTTCGCTTTATTTGCAATTGATCTTTTATCTAGCATGGGAAAAACGGTTTTGATCAAAAATCAAACAAACGATAATGGAAAATACATAATTTATGCATTTGCATTTTCCAGTTCGGTTGTATTTCAAATCGTTATCTTCCAAAATTATTTGGTTTGACCGGTTTTGAGGCAAAATTTTAATAGTTTCTGCTATTTTCAAGCTTTTTCTGCATTGCGTTATTTTCTGTCTAATAAGATGCGTCTTATTTATTGTTGCCGAATTTTAGTTTACCTTTAGTGAGATTTCAGTTATTATATCAAAAACAGGGTGTCTAATAAATTGAACCAAAAATACAATTAAGAAAATTTAGAAGAAATTGATCTGTTATCGGGTGTGGAGATTGCTCACAGACTATATTCTTTAAATTTCAGTTCGAGTTTTCGTGAACGCCATTCAATTAATTGAAGTTGAATCGTTAGAGCTGTAGCACAGTTTCATTTCAAAATTGTTTTAAATTTTTTGATATAAGGCTTTTTGTTCCGACTTTCATAACGGAAGTAACGGAGTATTTGTGCTCGGGTGTTTTTTTTTCTTCAGACAAATTTCGACTTTTTAATTAGCCATTTTTGACGAGATTTTTCTATATCATTCAAAACGTATTGTTGTCCTGAGCTTGAAATCGGAAAATGACTTCACCTGTGATTAGTTTTTGTAAAATTTTGGGGGTTTAAAGATTGCTATTTGGCCAATTTGGGGCAACTAACGCGCGATATATTTCGATCTATTAACGTGTAATCGGAGATTTAATCCGTCTTAGAAATCTTTCCAAATTGGTTGACGGACGCTTATTTGCCCTAATTGATTTTTTCACTAGGAGCGAAATCTACGCTATTGTACTTTACATGGCGTATGGGGGGATGATTTTCACAAAAAATTTCAAATAAAAAAAATGTTTCATTTTATTAAATTTAATTATTTTTTCATGTTGTTACTGCTCCATGGACCTTAAAAGGCAGTCGGAACCTTCACGGCTTCACCCTGATACGAACAGTCTTGTTAACCATTTATAATAACAAAACTTCTCGTGTCAGAGAGAAGCCTTTTGTGTTCCGACTGCCTTTTTAGGCCTATGGAGCAGTGTTTGCCTAAAAAAAAGTTGATAAATTTTTCAAAAAACAAATGAAAAAAAAAACTTTTTCTTTGTTTTGGAAATTTTTATATTCCCCAGAAGCCCCATAAATTTCGCTCCTAGTAATGTCTCAATTATGTCAAATAACGTGCTTCAACCACTTAGGAACAATTTCAAAGACGATTTACATCGCCACTTGCACGTTAATATCGCGAAATGTATCACGCGTTGATTGCATCAAATTGGCCAAAATGGTCAAATTGGCAACCTGTAATCCCCCTTTCTTTAAGAAATACAATCACAGGTAATTTTTTTTTTAAATTTGAGCTCAGAACAACAAAACAACACGGCTGATTTAAAGTTAATTGTCAAAATGTCTGGAGAAAAAACCATCCCGAGCACGCAAATATATTGTCAGTTTCTTCGAAAGTTGGAACAAAAATTTTTATCTGTTCGAGGTTATTTTCATCTTTTAGTGTGTTTTCATCATAAGTATAAACGTCAGTTTTATACCAAACAGTTATTGTCCACATTGCGTTTTATTCATATCGCCATTCGCTTGTCTACTTTCTGAGCTCCCCCCCCCCCAAAAAACATGAAAACCAAGACCGCATTTGTCGCTTTATTTAAATTTTGGTGGGTTTTGAAGTAATCAAGGCGACAATACTATCCAAGTAAGTAGGCATTGGCATACTTGAACATTGAAACAGAGGATAAGAGGGCTCGCTTTTTGTGCTCATATACTCTCCCAGCCTGAAACTGAATCGGAACTGCAAGTCCATTTTTTAAGTAATTTTCCAGCCATTGTTTGGGATCTCAACCTAGCCTTGATTATTTTACTGCAATATACACAAACATTTTTAAAAATTTGATTTTTTCTGATCATTTCCAGATTTTTCTATCAAAATACTTCACGAAAAAACAATTTCTCAGAAAAACCAATAATTTTTTAATTTTAAAAAAAGAACAAAGGTGGTCTAATTTTTTGTTTTCTGATTGATTCCATTATTAAAAAAATAAATTTTATTCCATTTGCCCTTTTAGAAAATAAAGTTTTATTATGTACTTCTAATAGCCTGTATTTCAGATCCTACGAATCAAATACATTTCGAGGTTCCGTAAATAAGTTAATGTTGTAAAATTCACATTTTACAAAGGAGGAGTTTGAAAAGAGACAAGACTGCTCGTATCAGGGCAAAGCTCTGAATGTTCCGACTGCCTTTTAAATAAGGTCTATGGAGCAGAAATAACATGAAAAAATTAAATGTGAAAAAGAAAAAAAATTAATGTTAATAAAAAAAATGAGATTTTTTGTGAAAAACATCGGTCCACACGCCATATAAAGTACCAAGTGATAAATTTCGTTCATTGTAACAAACTAGTTATGGCAAATAAGCTTCCGTTAACCAATTTGGAACGATTTCTAAGACGGATTAAATCTCGGCTCATGCGTTAATAGCACGAAATTTATCGCAGGTTAATTGTACCAAATTGACCAAAAGGCCGATTTTTAAACCCCCATAATTTTACGAAAACAGATCACAGATAAACTACATTTTCAAATTTAAGATTAGGACAACAATAGTTTTCGATTGATATAAGAAAATTCCGTCAAAAAAGGCTAGTTAAAAAGTCAAAATTTGTCTGAAGAAAAAAAAACCCCACCCCGAGCACAAATATTCCGTTACTTTCGTTATGAAAGTCGGAAAAATAACTGCGAAGAGCTAGAAGAGTTCCAGCTTGAATAACTCAGTGTAAAAAATTGTTGTGGCCTACATTTGCACAGATTTTTTTCTTCTAATAAATTATGCTTTGATATAAAAACAAAAATTGATAATTGTGGTTTTGTATGAAAATTTGAGATTGGACTACGCTATCAAAAACTGTTGCTTTGTGATTCAAATAATTTTTTGGACCCAATTTTTTAAGCATAGAAATACGTTTCCGATCAAAAAACCTTGCTTGATGATTCATTGGAGAATCATGATTGAAATATAACTTATTTAAATGATTCACATATGAAACATGGATGCAAATTGCATTGATTTTTTTTCATGAAGCATAAATGAAACCTACATGAACTTTGTTCATCTAAAGCGGCTGAAAAAAATTGATATTTGTGGATCAAATTTTTTAAGGTAAAAAAATATTTGAAAATTTTTGAAAATAAGTTTTGACTTCAAAGCATTTCCGTTTCAGCAACTCTCAACTTCTTTGTTTAGGTCAAACATCATCACGGCGTATAATGTAGTTTATATTTCCATGTTCATACATGTGCCATCAATGTTTATGAATTTGCATATTTATTTGATATTATAAAAAAGTTAATGTATGTATTATGACTGGCGCGTCCCTTAATGTATCAAAACACAGCAAAAAAACGGTACATGCATGATTTGCATGGCAACTTCAACCTGGGAAAAAATAAAATGAAAAGGGTTTAGATAATAATTGAGTTCATATACTATTTAATATTCAGACCAGGAAATCTCCAGTGAATCAAATTTTCTAGTTTTTAGTTGTTCTCAATATGATACCACTGTTTATAAAACGCTAAATGTTCCGGTTATACCTCATTTTGCTTGTTTATCCCCTAAAATAGACAATTGGAGATAGTCTTATGCAGATTATACAGATTTTTGACTTTTTTCAGCCTCTCAAAGTTGATTATGAAGTTATCAGGTGGCTGATTACAGTTACGTCAGTTTTTGTTATTGTTTATCATTTCTTCAGTTGTTTTTGGTACCAGCTGAAAACCATTGCTATTCTGGTCTCAATAAATTGACAGTTGACCACTTTAATACTTTTTACTCAATTTTTCCAATACGGGTTAAGTCAAACAAAGTTATTTTCAAAATTATTTATTACTGTTTTGTGAGTAAAAAAGGATAACGTTATAAGTTGAAAGAGGTTAACGTCGCCTTCCCAAATTTTTTTGAGAGCGCAATATCTCTGCGCCCCAAATTTGACCCCTTCCTTCTTCCGCCCCCCCCCCCCCCCCCACATACTATTTTTGGTTTTTCCGCTAAATTTATTATGAGATACCTTTTGATCTTATAAAGTAGATGGAATTGAGATGACTTATGAAGGTGATTAATAAATTTTATCAATTTTTATCCAACCAATGGTTTACTAAGTTGAAAAAACCAGTCAGAGTTTTTTCCTAAATCGAAAAATCAGATTCCTAATCGTTTATATATTGAAAAGCTTATGAATTTAAGAAATTTATTTATATGTCTTCAATTTTTGTTAGTAATTTGACAAATGAAGAGCCTCTGGTAATCGGAGCGAAACAAAAAGAACGCCAACTTTTGCCACATAAATAACCCGGGGATAAACTTTACATCATGTGAAAAGAAAGTACGGCCCTCTTTTGATATGAAAAATTCACGCCTCAAGCCAGCGGAAGGAAAACACGACACCTGAGTGCATTAAAACCTCAGTTGATTTGCATAAATTATGCTCCCGGGTGGGTTCAAAAAGTACATCTGAAGGACATTGTCACTTGGGCTATCAGTTTCCCCTACAAGATTGCGAGCGTAAATGTAAACACATTTATATCGCAGCAATTTTTGGTTACCTTAGTTCCATTTGGTTTGTTCGAGGGCTTATTGTTCTTTCAATTTTTTTTCTTGAATTTCTCCTGGCAAACTGCGATTGCATACTTCTTTTTGGTTTCTCTGGTAAGACAATTTTGTTGCAAAATCTGAATTGAAAAAAATTCTCGGGGAAATCATAGAAACAGTAGTTACTCTATTTTTCCTTACAAAGTTTCATAAATTATTATTATTATATTATACATAAGGCTTCAAAACATTTTATATCAAAAAATGTCACAAAATAGTACCAAAGGGGTCAAAAACCTGCAAACGCGCGTCCACCCAGATCCCCTTCCTAAACTTCTCCCCTCTCCCCGCCTGAACTGTTGATATGACATAGCGTGTATATCTAAATTTTCAAATGGGACCGGACGTCACATATAAAATCTCAGTTTTCAGTTCTGATAAAAAAGCTGATAGTTGAGGTTTGATTTGAGACAAACGAAATTGTGAGGCATATTTATTTTATCAATTAAGCAATTTGGATTTTTTCCCGCTCGCATCAATTCCAAGTTTCAAGCGTTAATAAACTTGGAATTGATATGGTGCTTTTTGTAGACGTGCTTTTTGTGCTTTTTATAGACGTTGATTTCTATTTTTCACTTACTGTTAGAAGCTTTCAACTAATACGAGAAGATTATATGATGATTTTAGTAGCAAATTTACTAAAGTTGAGAAAAAATTGATTTCAATCAATAAATAATCAATTATAAACACTTTTTTTGTAATCAAATTGTAATCTATATTAATTTTACTCAATTATAATCAAGTAAACTTTTTCAATCAACTTTTCAACCAACTTCTTTTCAACCATTTTTTTTTGATATAATTTCAATCGATTATGGTCAATTATAATCGATTAATTTCATCCAAGTTTCCAACTCAAATATTTTGCACAAAAAGACTCTTTTAATCGATTATGATTCCATTTGTCTGCCCACCTGGTCTTCAACATCGCATGTGAAATGTTTATAATTTGTGCTTTTTGTAGACGTTGATTTCTATGAAAAATGCAAAAATTGTTTTGAAATGTTCTTGTTTCCATTCGAAATTATAACGTTTTTTTTTCTTCTTCCTTAAATTGTTTCATGATGCACATTTTGGGTTTTACAATTACCAAAATATCAGTCATTTGCTGTAGCTTCATTTGGCAAATTTATTTGGAAATTATATTTTTCACTTACTGTTAGAAGCTTTCAACTAATACGAAAAGATCTCTATGAAATTTTTGTTTCGTGGTATATATTTGAGTTCAGATGAGTCAAGCTGTGACTAGGCATCTCATTTTTAGAGATTTTGTTATTTACAGAAAAAAAACCCATAATTTTAGTGAGACAAAAATTTCGCAATATAGGAGAGTACAATTGATTATAGTTGACAATGATTTAATGAGTTGTTTGTATAAACTAGAATGAAGAATAATTAATTCAAAAAAATCTTTAGTCTCGTGGAAAATTTAACAGTTTTTTTCGATTACATATCCTTTAGACAACTAAGTTTGGTTAGTATAAATAATTATAATTGTTTAACAAAATAACATTATAATCCTTCATAATCGATTAGTTACGCCTAACCTTGGACTCGGGCGGGCTATGCTCACAAAAAATTCAAGCTGAACTAGTGTGAATACATAGATTGACATCGATGAATCAGGCTTTGATCAATGCTATTTCAACACTGTTCAGTAAAAATTTTAAAAAGAGTGAAAATTTTAGAAAGAAAAGTTCAGAAAAAAAATTTTAAAAATAAAGTTAAATTTTGGTTGACTTGCTTGCGCAAACATAAGCAATTTTCAAAAAGATCAACAAATTTTTTAATGTCCAAGCGCTAATTCTTCGATGCCTTATCGCCGATTCATCTCTGACTCATCATAGAACATCGCTGATTTATCGCTGGCATGATTTGCTATTTTACATTTTTGCTGATTCAATGATTGATTCATTTTTACACTAGCTGATTCATCCACAATAGATTGCTAGCTTATTCTAATTTTTTCTTCGATATAAAAGTAAGCAACTGACTGTTGAAAAAAGAAGATAATAATAATTTTATGAGTGCAAGTTATTTATGAAACTAATTTAAGCAAATATACGCAATGGAAATCGGAATACACTAATCTGCGTATATTAATTGAAACAACTGTTTAAATTGAATCGTTAGCAAAGATTTTTACACCATCTGCTAGCTCAGCTATCTTATTTGAGGAAAAAAATATTTACAACTTAGATAGAGTGTTAAGTTCACTCAGTTGTTTTTCGATTTCTAAGAAAATTAGTATTTGACCACAAGGTTTGTTCACCCAAGTTATCAAAATGAATCAATGGGTTTGGTGGCAGTGTTTAAGCCAAGTTCTATTATTTTCCACCAATCAAAAAATAATTTTTGTAATTTTTTAATGTATGGGCATTTGAGAATAAGCGCTGAACACCTGTCAAAAACTAGCACGCTTTACTCTATGCTTTACTCTAAGAAAACTTTTGAGTGACTGTTTTTTATTGATATTTGCGAATGATGATTGAACAACTGACAAACACCAACTTGTTTTAATCTTTTCTGTAAATTGACCTGGGTAACTTTTCTTGCCGTTTATTTTCAAGATTGGGAATTGTTTTTTGGAAATAGAGCTGAAAGGTTTTATAAGACTTGATTTGGAGAACTAATTCTGCTACAAAACTTTAGCCAAAACTATTCGCCTCAGAAGTTGTAAAATAGCTCTCATGCTCATTTATATACACAAGAATGATTTATCAATCATTTTTTTTCGAGTTAGTTCCAGGGCTTTTTAAGGTTAATTGCGCGCATCTCAAATTAAAGTGCAACGACAACAAAAAAGTCATTCTTGACATAATTTTTTTGATACCCTGAGCTTTATTATTCGACTAATGTTTTTAAACCTCAACTATTATTTTTTGAAAACTTGTCAAATACTTGGTTAGCAAATTTGTGAAAAAAACACAATCAACTTGAAGTTTACCATGGAAAAGGCTTCAACTGAAACTGGAAATAATATACACGTCAATTGAAACGCACATTGTTTTTAATCATTAGTGAAAACAAAGTGCAAAAAAATCATATAAATCAGTGAATATATGCCTTTTGTACCCTTTTCTAAGTATTACTTTTAGAAAAGTTTTGAATTCTAAATGGAAAATCATCTCTTACTCAAAAATAGGTATCATTTCTTCTAGAAAAAGTTAAACTATTTTGGTTCAACTGACCAGAATTGGTAGCGTAGCAAACAGTTCCACAAAATTACAAGAGACTTTTATATTAGTGCAAGCAGCGAGGAGAGCTTTTTCTAGGCCAACTTTTTATCTGGTAACTTTCAAACAGTTGTTTCGCTCTTAGATTTCCAAAATTGTATTCCATTATATCTGCTGCAATTTTTAGATCAACTGTACAGTTCCTCCACCTTAAACCAATCTAGGGGGAGAAAAAAGGTTTTGAGTATAGCCTAGGTTTGTTCAAAGTTACATTACGAGGCCAAATTGTGCTTTTTTAATTGTAAGCGGATTCCGCAACAGCAAAAATCAGTTTTGTCGCGGAACCCGCATTATTGCTATTTTTGTTTGATCTTCCTTGCTTTTTTGGATTCCACGGACATTTAGCTAAAACACGGTGTTGCTCAAAATTGCTCCAAAACAGACAATTTTGCGGAATCCGCACCAAAATGTGTTGAATTCGGAACCTGTTTGTGAACAAGTTGTGAACAGTTGTGAATCCATGAACAAATATTAACATAAGTGTTTAGTAAACTTAAGCTGTCGCGGAATCCGCAGCTGTAAGCTGATTCTGCAAATTGTAAGCGGAATCCGCAAACTGTAAGCGGAATCCGCATAATTTTGCGGAATCCATCTTACATTTGCGGAACCCGCTTACATTTGCGGAATCCGGAACATCTACCTATATTCACTCGTAGCGGAATCCGAAACAAAATCAATGTGCCGACAAAACTTGCGTTACAGCTATTTGAACGCGGAATCCACTGAAATTACTCAAAAAATTGAATTAAAACTTTAATCTAGGTAATTAATAGCATGCCGATTCAATCCCGCATAAAAAAGTTGAAAACAATTTTATTAGCGCGTTTCTATGAAATATATATTTTATACAGAAATATTTTTTAGAATAAACATAAGCTTGGCGTGGGTATTCTACGATAGTTCACTTGGGCATTAGGGGGGTAGATGTACGGTTGATCCCAAATTTTTCGACTCCATTCTTTTCCCACGTTGTTCAAAGATCAGGTAGAGAAAATTTTAACCTTAAGTTTTGTTGATGCCTTGTTACTTTAGGTGAGGAGATCCAAATTTTTTTCCTTGAACTTATGTTTTTCAAGTGAAACTTGATACCTCTGAATCGTTTTAGGTTTGATAGCTCAAAACCTAGAGTTTTAAAACTCATTTTATGGATAATTTAGAAGAGTTAATATCTGAATTGAAAGGGTTGTCTCAATTTCAAGGCATTGGAAAATTTCAAAAGTTTGCTGTTTAGGGGATATTATTGATTTTTAGATGTTTTTCAATCAAACAAGATGCACGCCTTTTGTTCTTTTTATCTAATGGGAACAGTGAACTGAATTCCAATTTTTGCTTTTTTTGCCATGATTAGAAAACGTTGTCTGGTTAGATTAATTTTGATTTGTTTATTACTTTTGCTTTGCTTATTTGTTTGGTACTTATGGAAAGTTATTAGATTCAATCACAAATGGATGCCGCAATTTATGACTAAATGCGCACTCATTTGGTGGTCGAAGGAGCAAACTTTTGCAAAATTACCCCGCCATTTAATTTCCGCTCCTGCAGTAACTGGTGGCTTATCATTGATTGTACATCAAATCTGTATATTTTTCAGTAGACCATTACGAAAAATTATTACTCATCGTTTAGGTCAAATAAGAGAGAAATACTAAGTCGTGATTGGATTTAAGCTGAACGAGGACAGATGTTTTTTTAAACAGAATTTTCAATTTGGTCAACTCATTTATCTTTTATCAATTATTTTTATTCAAAAAATTTTTGCAAAAGATGATTCTCCGCAGGGCATTTTATTAAACAACAACTTTCAGGTGAGTTGCTTACATCATTTTCAAAATCAGCATCAAAAAATTCTACGTCGTAGCTCAAATTAAACAAAGAAACATCGCGGGCAAAACAAGACATTCCCACCGCTGGCTCATTGACAAAAAAAAATTTCCGAAAAATTTTAAAAATTTTGCCGACTTTTTTCTTTTAGGTTGATCAATTTGATTTTCCGAGCTCTCCCAAAATAGTATAAGTACCCTATTCAGTGAAAAATTTTCTGAGCCGCAGGCAAATTTTTTCAAAAAAAAACAGGTAAAAAAGGCGTTTTTAGGCACTTTTTGGAAAATTTCGACCAAAAAAATGCGCGTTTTTCGGCGCGCGCTCCCCCCCTCAAAATCATATATATTCTTTTTTACAATCACTGATACAATTTTGTAATTAATCATTCAAAATTACCATGATTTGTTACAAAACTTGATTTAGAAAAAAATAGAAAATTTGATAAATTCCGAAAAATGTACTTTGATTTGAAGCTGAAAAAACAGCTTAGTTTCAAGAGTATGAATTCTAGGGGTATCAGTTCTAAGTAAAAAAAATCAAAGTTTTACTTGGTGGTTTTTAAGTAGTTTTTTTTGCTATAAGGGGTCAAAAACTTGTTTATTTTTTTTTCGTTTTTTATTTTTATCCACTTTTTTTTGTTTTATGACATATCCCTAGCTGTTTTAAGAACGCATTTTTTTAGATAATCGTTAGTTATAGTTTTCGTTGCTTTTTCTTTACATTGCTTTTTCAGTTTTCACTTTTTTAGCAAATTTCAAAATTCACACTTTGTTGAAACTCGTTAGGATTTGAAGTTCATTTCGAATAATTTTTTTGGCGTTTCAGAATTTTTTTGGGAGCTTTAAGTGAAAATGATCTCAAAAATCAAATCGTCAAATAATTACACGCTTTTATTTCTAGCTATCTAATAGAATTGAAAAGCAAAAAATTTGAAAAACTTTTTGCATTCATTTTCTTTAAAAAAAACAATCGCAAAAAGTGCAAAGTTGTTCATTTTTTCATTTATCCCCGTTTATTTTATTTATTGAAAATAGGGATGTGTTCAATATTAAAACCAAATGTCTAACCTTAGCTAGTTTGGCCTTATTATTCCGACTTTCGAAGGTGATTTGGGGAGTCTTTTTTTTCAGAACAATAATACAAAAGTTGACGGCGAATCGATCACAAAAATTTCGGATTAGCGAGCGAATATGCATGCCTTTGCCTTAAATGCGGTTGGAATCGTTCAATTAATCGTTATTAGTTTCAACGCGATTTATTCAGACGAATTATCTCGCAGTCAAAATTGTTCCAAACTGAAATGAGGCAATCTAATTGGTCATTCAAATTCGACTCAAAATTAAGCACTTTGTATCTAATATTGGCGGTCCAAATTTTTCAACTCATCAAAATTTCAATTAAAAAAAATATTCGAGATCTGCTAAGAAGCAGTCTGAATATTCAGGGTTTTGCTCAGATATACAAGCAGTTCGACTGAATCCACTGCTATCATGTTAGAAAAACGCAGTATAACACCCGTTTATAATACTAAATTGGCCCAATTAGCTATTTTCTGTTTCAAAAATTTCTGTCAGGAGCGCCTTGTTTAAAATTCAAAACTGACTGAATTAAAAGCTAGTCCGACCGAGTAGAAAAAACATACCGTCTTTTTCTTTGAAAGTCGTAACAATAAAATTCGAGAAGGTTCTCGAAAACTCTAAAAAAAATTTGCTTCATTTTTCTTTACAAATCAGTTTCGATTAATCATGTTATAAATTATCAGTCATTTAGATTATGCAGTTCATTGACCATCATGTTTTGACCAGTTTTTCTTACACGGAATTTCCATAGGGTCGTCTTCAAAGGGTTGTTTATTTCTGCATTAATTTCCTTTCGTGTTTAGAAATAAGTCGTTATCAGTATGTTTCATTCTTTTTTATAAAGAAGCAAATCCAACAAGACTGCTCGTATCAGGGCGAAGCCCTGAAAGTTCTGACTGCCTTTTAAGGTCTATGGAGCATTAATAAGATGAAAATTTTCAATGTAAAAAAAATTTAAAAAAAAATTTTGAAAAAATTCTGGATTTTTTTTAAAAAAACACCCCCCCACACGTCATATTAAGTACAAAGTGATAGATTTTGCGCCTATTAACAAATCAATTATGGCATATAAGCTTCCTTGAACCAATTTGGAACGATTTCTAAGAGGGATTAAATCTCGCTCACGCGTTAATAGCGCGAAATTTATCGCGCGTTAATTGTCCCAAATTGGCCAAAATGGCAATCTTTAAACCCCCATAACTTTACGAAAAATGATCACAGGTAAAATATCTTTTCAAATTCAAGCTCAGGACAACAATAGCTTTCGAATGATATAAAAAATTACGTCAAAAACGGCTAGTTAAAAAGTCGAAATTTGTCTGAAGAAAAAAAAAAAACACACCCCGAGCACAAATATTCCGTTACTTTCGTATCGAAAGTCGGAACAATAACATCCACCACACTATTCTCTTGCGTCAAATTACAGGAAGTAACCACTGCAGCTTCAAAATTAAAACACGTTGTTTGATCAAAAGAAATAAATTGTTCAATATTCTCCTCCAGTTGACGAGAGCGATCAAATAATACACCAACAGTTAACTGGTGGTATATAACCAGTAAATCAACTACCATAAAAACCAGCCGAATTTGATTTATGTATATGTTAGATAAATATATTTTTTTTTCGACTTCAACGATACAATTGAATACGTAGCGGACATCACAATCTCACCATAATAATCTTGTTTCCTAATTCTTGAAAATTAATTGTTGATATACAAAAATGGATGCTCTTAAAGTGCATTCAAAAATATCCAGCCAAACCAGAATTGTATCTAGAATCTGAATTTTTCACGAGGGGGGCGGGTTTTCAACAAAAATTTCGAAAATTTAGTTGACCTTTTTTTCTTGATTAAAATGAATTTCCGAGCTCTCTCTTGCTATGTAGCATACAATTACATCATTCACGCAATTTTCAGTCATATGACGTCTCTTTTCGACTGTTTCAAATGTCTGCGCAAATTCGGTTGGTTTTTTTTTTCGGCTGGTTTTTTTTTACTCATAAATAACTGTAACGGCAACTCTTTTGAAAATGCATAAAAATATAATCCATTTCAGTTTTTTTTTTAAGTTCAAAGAAAACTGTTTCGACCTGATATTGTGTATTATGTATATAAATAATCCTAACAATGCGAAAGAAAAGAAAAATTTTCGGATAGTTCCCTTCTGCTGTAATTTAAGTTTTTATTGAGGACTTTTTTGGTATCGATTTGAAAAAAATCTATTTTTAGAGTTATCTATTTTTACAAAACTTTCATTTTATAAAAAATCCACAACTTCGCTGACTTTATAGTTAGTTTTTTGGCATTATATTGCATTTCGGACTTCTGTCCAAAATTGATGTCTATGATCTGACTTTTATATAGCCGTTTTTTGAGTTCAACTGTTTCGAACTGCTTTCGACATTGTGTTTTGCTATGCTTCAACCATAATATGTGTTCGACTATGCTGTGACCACACATTGTGTGTCATTTTGTCTCGGCCATTCTTTGTGTTCGACTATCAAGTGTTTCTTTCGACCATGATTTCGACTTTTTTCGAAACAGCGGTCGACCGAAAGGACTGTTTTTGACCACGATTTGGGCCGAACAACGTCTGTGTGTTCGACCGAATTAAGTCAAAAACAAGTCAATTACCTCAGCCGGAACCATATATCTTTGCCATTCTTTTGATAAAAAAAAATTGAGAATTTTTTCAACGCAGTGTGAAATTTTTTTAAACGCCTAAACTCATGTGAAAAAAATATTCGCCTTAATAAAACTCCATCTTATTGTTTGAGACAGTGGGAACAAAAACCTTCTGCATAACGAATACTTTCAAATTGCTTGAACTTTGCTTTTTTCTTTCTATGACTTTAAATTACTCTAGCTTTGTAAAACAAACATTGTTTCAGCACATTTGGTCTACCTCGTGGTAGTACACAGTGCCGAAAAAAATGTTGTTGACAGTTTGACAGTTCCGAAAAATAGCAATTTCTGTTGGCACTGTTGAATTCTCAAGTGGAAGTTTTTGTTTTATATGAACGCTGACAGTAATTACAAGATAAATTCGATTCCTACCATGTTTTTTTAAGCTGTATTAAAAGAAAACGTTACAAGTTGGTCTATTTGAACCCTGGGGAAATTTGAAACAAGGCTTAAACATGAAGTTGGCTCAGAAGTTCTGACAGAAGTAAATTAGTTGTCCTTAAAAGTTTAATGCCTATAAGTCGATTTTATCAGAAAATAATTTCAGTTTAATAGATGTTGCGTCTGTTGAGAGCGTTAAATCTTCATTTATAATCTACCATTATTTCATGCCAACGATAAAATGAAGCTCTTTTTAATCGATTTTAATCAATGCAATTGGTACGAAGACGTTGAAATTGCCAATTTGACGAACAAAAGTTGCAATTTTTTGCTATGAGACAAAATGTTTGGCCAGGGTTTTTGTTTGCCGAGCCTAAATGCAAAAAATGTATATCAAAAAGATTTCCACAATATAAAAACGCACCGGAATTATATACAGAACCGGAATTTGCACCGAAGTTTTATCAAGAGTTTTACATTTGGGGAATAATTTTGCTGGCATACTGCAATTGAGTGGAGCGGTGGTGAAGTGGGCCCACCATGATCCGCGAGGGTTGCATGAGTGTGCGGCAACATTACCCAGGGCAAAAATAGCCAAAAATGCATGTTGTTATTAACCAGGAACGCAACAACGTTTCACAGTGAGGAGCTGAACAGCTTGTATTTTGGTCCTTTTTTTCTTTCCCTTGTGGATGAATAGTCTTAACGTAACAAGTAAGCATGACGAAGGTTCTCCGTGGCGCTAATTTTGTGAGCCAGCTGACCACCCCTTTAGGTTTTTCAAAACAGCGGGTGGTTAGCATGATTAAAAAGAATGGTGCAATTTTCTGAACTTCTGATAAAAAAAGTCAATTAAATAAGAAATTTCCAATTCACTTGTGCTTTCACGCTGAGTTGCAAATAAAAAGAATGATTAAAACGCTCACAGGTAGGCTAAACTAGACATGACAGACAAAATGTGTACTGTTTTTTTATAAGGTGGGCACTAATATAAACTAGGATTATAGCCAATAAAATTAACCTTTTTATACGAAGAAAACATTTTCAGGTCATGAATTAATTTTAAAAATAAAAAGCGCCGCAGATAATTTTTGAAAAAACGCCTCCAAAAATGTTTTTTTTTTCAGTAGTACTTACTCTTCAGTTAAATTTAGTAAATATTATCACGAAGACGCCTTTTGGAATAACTTTGGGGTTGGTAAGCCGAAAATGGATATCGTAAAAAATACGAAACGGGAGCGAACTTTTCTTGGCCTGCAAGGGTGCCAACCTTCGGGGTTGAGGCAATACAAAATCAGCATTACTAATCCCCTCAAATCTACGGCGATCTAATATTTTATTTTAAATGTTTTTTATTCCATTACCTTATAAGGATATTTTGCACCATGACATATTATTAGTCAAGATTCAATCAATCAACTTGTTTTTTTTTCTTCTTTCAGATTTGAAATTTGATAACCTTGATCTTCGTTCAGATAAGAAATTTAATCACACCTCAAGCGGATTAAGTCTATAGGACCAAATTTTAGAGCTAATTTTTTCATTATATTTCCAACATCTGTTTGCGATATTAGATACGCCAGAATAAATTGAGTATTTCCAGCCAAGTTTCCCCTTCTAAATAGTCTTCAAGCCCTTCCATCTTTTGTTTGCACCTTCAAAAATCGATGTACTTGCCTGTCAATTTCTCATTCAAGTAATCTAGCAGTAATCTAGTTTTTTAAAAAATAAACATTGTATATTTTTTTTTGAAAATTTTCAACTAAACAGTAGTTGCACCAGCTAACTTTAAACTCAAAAATCATTTTACTTTTTTAATTCAAACAATTTAATTTTTTTTTGCTGTTTCTGATAGCATGTGAGAAAGATTGAAGTAGTCGCTTACATCACTTGGCTCGTCTGCAAAAGTGAGTAAGAATATCTAAAATTTATTGGGCGAAAAAATAAATTTTTTCTTCATGCTTGGCAACCATAGCTGCTTACAATGTGGTACCTCAAACTACGCTAAAACGCATTGAGAAAGACACTAAATCAGATTCTCCTGAGTATCTGTCTTAACTGTGTCTTTCACAAAACTGATAGCGCAGTTTTGATGTACCACGATGTATGATCTACTGTGGCCATCATTAGCAAAAAATTGCCTTCTTACTAAAATTAACTTTGCGGGCGGGGGAAGGTCTGGTGGGGGGGGGCGGTGGTTTTCCTTGCTCTGATCACGCTTTTAGTTGGAGACAAAAAGGAAAAATTAATTGAAGTGATGGCTTACTGTACTGTTTTTTTTTGTCTTTGAATTTATAAAAGTAAAAAGAGCCTGTTTTTAACTTTACTTTATTGTGCTGGTTTTTGAAGAAAATGCAGCGTATTTATGCTGAAGATGGGTTTTATTTAGTCAAAGTTCGATTTTGGAAAAAATTGAGGAACATATCTCGGTGTTATTTTTTAAATTCGGACCAATTCAGACCAATTTTCAACAGAATTTTCTCTCAGAGGTATTGATCCCTTGATCTTCGTGGATCTCGCTGAGTTCGCAAACCACTATATTATCCTGACACAGCGCTGGATAAGCTACTGGTTTATATTTTGATGCTCAAAGTGTATCGCACATTTTTTACGCGTGGCACATTGACAAGCGCTGCAAATCGTTGCAAATTTTAACAAGACTGCTCGTACCAGGGCGAAGCCCTGAATGTTCCGACTGCCTTTTAAGATTTTATGGAGCAGTAATAACATTAAAAAATTAAATGTATCAAAACAAATGAAAATTTTTTTTTTCTAAAATTTGAATTTTAATATGAAAATTATCCCCCCACACGCCATATTAAGTAGAAAAGGATAGATTTCTCTCCTTGTAACAAATCAATTATGGCAAATAAGCTTCTTTCAACCAATTTGGAACGATTTTAAGACAGATTAATTCTCCGCTTACGCGTTAATAGCTCGAATTATATCGCGCGTTAATTATCCCAAATTGGTCAAAGTGGCAATCTTTAAACCCCCATAACTTTACGAAAAACGATCACAGGTGAAAAATCTTTTCAAATTTGAGCTCAGGACAACAATAGCTTTCGAATGATATAAAAAAGATTCCGTCAAAAATGGCTAGTTAAAAAGTCGAAATTTGTCTGAAGAAAAAAAAAACCCCACCCCGAGCACAAATATTCCGTTACTTTCGTATCGAAAGTCGGAACAACAATTCTTAATAACTCTGTACACCGCTCTCAACACTTCAAAATTCATATAATCATCCTAAAATTCATAGTTTGTCAATATTTCATTAATGAAAAACTAATTCAGACCACCCGACTCGAGCTTTTCTGTTGATAATTAAGTGTTTGGCAATTTTATTTTCAAAAAAGAATCTGACCCTCTAAAAATCAAAAATATTGCAAATTTATGTTCGTAGAGGATTAAACTAGATTATATGCTCAAAAACATCCATTAAAAACTTTTGTTTTGTGTCAACAATATTAGAATTATAATAAGTTGTTTCACTATAAAAACAAGAAAAAGTTAATTTCTTTCCATATAATTGCCTTGTATTTCTGCAGATAATCCCAACAAAATTGATTTTTTGTACCATATAGTGACAATAAAATATATTTTATCGTATATAATTTGCAATAAAAACATGACTCACTGTAAACTTGATTTTCTACTTTGAAACATAAATGCAAATCATTGCTTTAAAATTTTTTTATAAATAGTGGTTTGCTAATAGGGACTAAATATTTCTAATAGGGACTAAGTTAGTTTTTTAGGGACTAAATTTTTTGTTTTTTGAATTTAAGTATATTAATACATGCGGTCTAAAAACAATTCATTTTCTCTCTATTATAATAGAAATTGTTGCCTAAATTGATTACGCTTAATTCGTTATAATGGCAACATTTTTGAATATAACCTATTATTATCCATGAAACTTCGGTGTGGACAGTCAATGGCCAGTCTTGATACGAGCCAAATTGGTATTTTTGATCAAAAGATTTTGCTATCTCAAATTCAAAAAGATATTTAAAAATATATTTCATCTGCGATCATTTTGTCAAAGTTTTAATGATTTGTATTTCGAGGAAGAGCATCAAATTTTTCCAAAAAATGCTTAAAGTTGAACATTTTTTTAAAAACAGTATGTGTGTTACTTTTGTGTTGTGGCTGAAACTTTTTCGAAATACAATTGTTTACTTTTTAACAATAAAAAAGCTTGCAAAATTTTTAGGGGAAAACTGCTGTATAATTTGATAAAAATTGAGGTGAAGGGTATGTATTGTTGATTTTTATTACTCTCAGAGCAACCAATTAACTGCGATTCTTACATGATATGGCATTGGAACTATTTCAAAGAGAAACCTTAGAACAACCTAGAGTTTTGTTAAAGTTGACAAGATACAAACTTTTCGGAATAAGTTGCCAGGAAAACTTTCAGAAGAAAAATAGTGGCCTTTGAAGTTCGTCAAAATATTGAAAATAAACAGAACTCAACTGTCTTGTTTCATTGAATTGTGTCTTGGCGATCGTATAAATAAAACAATAAAGTACCCACAAAAACATAAAATAAAACTATTATACTTATTTATACCATTTTCTGCTTCGACAGAACGGACAATTTTTATTTTATGTACTTGGAGTAAGTTTTTGCCCCTGGCATTCATTAGATGAGATCACTGCTGCCCATAAATTAAAACTGAAGGTAAGCTTTTAATTATCTTTTATAGACAGCACTAAAAATGTTATAATTTGAAATCTTTAGCGCCCCTCGTGTAATTTTAGGAGCGCGGGTCAAAGCTTTTGCTGATTTTTTCCCATATGTGGTTTTTTTTCTACCAGTGGTGTCATACTTCCAAAAAACTTGAAACCATTAGACAATTTTGTCTCGTTTTGATTAAATTTTAGGCGATCTAACTCGTCAATGCATGATTCCTTACAGAAAAAAAAATGATTATTTGGAAAATTCTGTTCTTTTATGGTATTTTTGAAATGGAATTATTCGTTAAACCCAATCAAAATAAATTTTTAAGTGTATTTTTTTTTAAAATTGAACAATGCTTTGCAAAATTAACCGGAAAACTACCTGAAACTTGAAAAACTGATAGCATGGTTATAATCTTGGTAAACTTGATATTCACCTGTCTCTAATTGTTTGTATGTCTGTGGGTATAGTGCTGATTTGATATACCCAGAGAAGATGATTAAATCTTAAACTTCAAACCCGTTCTTCTCAAACTAAATCGGCCCCAATATTTTAAAACGATTCTTTTTATAACCCAACAAAATTTAAGCAGGGTACAAACAGGTTAACGTTGTATATACAGGTATATAATGGTCTGCTAGCCAATCATGAGTTTATCATGCAAAATACCAAATTTTTTATTTGAGAAAACCTTTTTCTGCGTTCTAAGTTAGTACTGGGGATTTTATTTTAAATTTTGAGTTAAGACGTTTGGTTTTAATCTTTCAAAGTAGATTGAATACTTAAATTTTGATACAAGTAAAAGTAAGTTTTTTTTCAAATGTCACGCCAAATTGAGAAGAACGGATTTAAAGCTTACATATTCTTCCATTTTATCCGGATAATATGAATCAGTAATGTATTTTTGTGTGACAATTACTGACTTTTGGTTGAGGCAAAAAATTATTGCGTTGCCTTTTTTCAGCTTGCCATTATTTGAAAGAAATATAATAGCGAATTTTTTTGTGAAATTCTTAATAAGTGAAGATCCAGTGTTTGAATTCACTTTTTCGCTGAATGATGAACAAACCTTTCTATAAAACAGCTTTGCCACTAGTACATTCTAAGTTTGAAGGTAACCTGGCGTGCTTAAAATAAATTTATTTTATAACTTTTTTAACGAAACCTTAATTCAGAGGCGGATCTACGATTCTATCGAGGAGGGACCGATTTTTGAATTCTTTTTAAAAACTATCAAGACCCTAATTTGGCAAAAATTTGTGCGGCACAGGTGATTTTTTGAAAAACAAGGTCAAATATTGTTTTTTATCTGCTTTTTTGAAACGTTTGGACAGAAAGTTCATGTTTCACGGCGCGCGCTCTCCTAAAAAATTAATATATACTGGCTTTGATCGAAAAAAGCGGATGTCATAAAATTATATCCAATTACATCATTTGGTTGGCGGGGGTCTCGAATCTGTGAGATGGAAAAATGATGTCATCCGCCTCCTCCTCCATCTTAAATCCGCCCCTCTTGTCAGTCATGTATGCCTAAGTTATAGGCTTTTTTTTAGATCTTTTTATCACCACGCGATCAAAAAAAGACCCAAGGTTTAACAAACGTATGTAGCTTTTTTAGAAATATGGTCGGAACCTGTCCTACCTGCACAAAAGCAGCTATCCTCGCTGCTATTGTGATCGTTTTTCACTTTAAGCACAAAATTTAACCAAAATTTTTAGTTCAAATTGTCGATTGAGAAAAAATACTTAAACAGTGAAAAGGACTGAGACTCCTAGGCAAACTAGATCACCTAAAATTGAACACTATTTGTTGGACGCTTAGTCTTGATAAAAACCGAAAATTACTTCAATTTAAACCAAAGAGATTTTGACTATTCTATCGATTCCCACTGACATGTCATTTCATGTGTTTTTTAAACTTATATCACATTGTCCAAATGCCCTAAAATTGTTTAATAACGCAAATATGAAAACTTTTTCCTCATATACAGTTTCATAAAATCATTGATTTACTCTATTAAACTGATGTTTAAGTACAAACAATGGCATGTGAGGGGAGGGGGTTTCAAATGAAACGAGAAACTATTTCGAGACTAATTGAAGAGCAGTCATAGTTCTAAGGGAGTCACAGGCTCATGAATATATTTTGCATCCAGTTGGGAATTGGTTCAGGTGACTTCAGAGAAAATCGCCCTGCCGCTTGCTTGTTACGCTTGCTGAAAATTGGAATAAAGCGCACTGAAATTAGACAATTCTGGTTTTTTGAATTCTTAACTTCATGGGAAAGAATCTTGGACAAAAACAATTTTGGGGCAAGAAAATATATCATACATACATCATAGTAGAATACAGATGGTTCAATATTTGATGTGGAGAATGATTGTTCAAGTGTTCAACCGATAGTGATCGCCCATGAATATTTGGCGTGCATTCATAACAGCTCGCAAAATTGCCCTCTTTGAAAGCCAGTGATAAGTTATGACACAGTTACCACTTGCCTTCGTCCAGTTTTTCTCTATTTACCCGAAGCAACGAAAGCGTAGTCTTATGTCAGCCCAAACTGGCAAAAACGGATTTAAAGTTTGTAGTTTTTTCATTTCATTCGGATGATGAATAGCAGCACTGAAATTATTTTTGACTAGTAGTTTGACTGTCGGTTGAGACAAAGGAATCTTTGTGTTTGCCATTTTCACCAGGCCATTTCTTGAGAAAGTTATCTGAGCTTGTAAACTTTGTGAATTTTTAAAAGTCTTAGAATCCATTGTTTGAAGTAACTTCTTCGCTGAACAAACCTTTCTATAAGTAACGTTGCCTCTATTTTATTCTAAACTTGAAGGTAACCTCGCGCAAAAAAAAGTAATATTATTATGAAACTTTTACAACGAAATCTAAAAACAGAGGCGGATCTAGAATTTTATCGAAATGGACCGACTATCAATTTAAAAAAAAAATTTATCGACATTGTTTCAAGTCAACCAAATTGGCTTTCCGAGCACTCCCATAATACTTTGAAGACCCTATTTCCTGTTTTGACAAAAAATTGTGCACCGCAGTCAATTTTTTGAAAATCAATGTCTAACATGCCGTTTTTGAAAACTTTTTGAAATTTTTTTGACCAAAAAGTTATAATTTTCGGTGCGCATTTTCCTTCAAAACTGAAATATATTGACGCTGATCGCCACATAGTTGACGTAAAAAATTTATACCCAAGAGGGGACGCTTTGGTTTGTGAGAGGTCGAATCCCTGAGGATGTAAGAAATAAGGCATTTGCCCCTCCCTCCCGAATCCCCTTAAATCCGCTCCTGCCTAAACCACCAATTTTGACTAGCAGAGAGTTTTTAATTATATTAGCCGGTCATGTTCTCTGTAAAAATTTGGGTTATTTGCATTATCATAGCCTTTTTATTTTCATAATTTTTTCATAAATTTTTCAAAATGACTTCAAACAAAACTTAAGTGTTTAGAAGCTGCAAAATTAGGAAATTATATTATTTTCTGATTCATTCTTGTAGAAACCACCATATTTTGTCAACACTTTTTTCAATCATTGGCAAATATTTTTCTCAAATAAACATCAAAAAACATATGTTTGAAAATAACAAAAACTTATTGCCTTCCAAGAAAAAAATTGTCTGAAAAAGTGGTTATATGTTTCATTTTGAGCTTCGAAAGCAATAATTTTTTCTTCAATTGACGAAGCCTTTAATTTTCTTCAAAAAAGCAGGAGATGAAACAGAGTTGTTTAAAAATTCTGTTACAAAAATTCTGATTCGGTTCAATTTTTTATCAATACAATCAATAGGTACAGTGTTCCAGCTATTGAATTAGCTGAAAGAGCAATTTTTGTAAGCTGAACAAATTTTGACTGAACATGGCTTTATTTTTTAGTTCTCTCATTAAAAAAATATGATTTTTATATGAGGTTTTTTTGTTCTGACATTTTCCCTAATTGCAATCAAAGGCGTTCTGGCGCCAATTCGTTTGGAAGTATGCCAATTTATCATTTTTTGCTAAGCGATTCTAATAAAAACACCTGTACAATATATACTTTACCTTGCGTCTATCAAAAGTGAGTTTACAGAAGCTAAGCAAACACAAATAATTAATGCTTTTCGACACTTTGATTGCACCAAGGCTTCAAATTTTCATGCCTCATTTTTGGCGAATCAACAACAATCTTTTCTGATGGTACTATTGCTGATAAAATAAACAAATTTGGAAAAGTTTGCTTCATTTTTTGGCGAATCAACAAGTCTTTTCTGGTGGTTCTCTTGCTGATACTATATACCAATTTCGAAAACTTTTGTGTCAAAAAAATTGAAAAAAAACTTTTTAAAAGCTTATCAATTCAGATTTAGCTAAATTTGCAAAAATTCGCTCCTGGGGCTTAAATAATTTTTTCAATGACGGAATTTTTTTGATCCCCTTTATGAAATAAAAAAATTGATTTTCCTGATCTATCATTTTAATGATCAAAAATAACATAAAATTTTCGCGATAATCTTTTTTTTTCAAAAATAAAATAATACTCTAGACTCGGTTATATCTTTACCGATATTTCTACAGTTATGGCTTGGATATCAACCCCTGTAACAAGGCCAAAGAAGGTTCAATTTCGCAATTTTGAAATTTGAGCTGCAAAATATATCTATTTATGAGGATTTAAACAAAAAACCCCATTACGGCTTGTTTTACGGGTTTCCCGTCTCGACCTTCTCAGTTTAACGGCTTTTGTTAATTGATGATATATGCTTTTATACTTTAAAACGCTTTCTATGTTAGATCGCCTTTTCTGGTATGTTAGATCGCTAGTCAGCTGCTAGAAATGTTCAATTGATACGCAATTGGCGAGCTACGCTCTTTTCATTTCTCTTTTTTAAAAACAGCGCCACAGCTTTTCACACATTTTCAGCCAATTGCAAAATCTTGAAAATGTAATTTATTTTTTCTTGGTTTAATTAGATTTCAAGTTTTCTTCAAGGGCCATTCACGGATCGAACACGTTCGATCGTCCAAAAACAGAAAAATTATTCATTTGATTTTGAAAACATAAGTTTTCAACTACTTTTAAATGCCGATTGTTCAATAAGTTTTTTTGATTAAGAGTAGTTAATGAAATTTTGGCTGTAATTCCAAGTAAGGATTGAAAATTAAGTGTAATATGGCCCTGAATTAACTATAATGTTTGTTTCAGCTCGGTGGAAATAGGAAGCATTTGCCATTCTGAAGATTTATTCCCAATATCCAGTATTACTGTTTTACAGCTCAAGTTTCCATGAAAAAGTAAACGTTGATTAGTTCATTTTCTTTCTTTCACAAAATCTGAAGAATTCAACATTCCGTCATCTTCATTTTAATTGGGTTTTTGCATTTATTCTTAAACATTAATAGATTTTTAAAATAAAATTCCCCCTAACCCTAAACCAAAACATCCTTTAGTCTGGAATGTAAAAAAAATTGTTAAATTTGACAGACTAAACTAACATTTTGAAAAATGTCTAATTCTATAATTTTACAGATTATTTTGGTCTTAATTATTCCTTCTGTTTATATTTGCACTTTCGAACGCTTGAACTTACGAATTAACGACACTCAGTATAATCGATTCGAATACCCGAAGCTCGGAAAACGAAATATTTCGGGTGGTTATGTCGAGGTATTTATACATGTTGAAAGCTTGCGGGAAATCACCAGCGAAACAACACTGGATTTTTATCTCGTTCAGTTTTGGGATGATCCGAGATTAACTCCGAGAGCCGAGCCCTTGAAAGTCACCGGTCGGATTTTACCCGACAACGTTTGGTATCCGGATACCTACTTTCTTCTAGTTCGGTCTTTGCTCTACAGTCCAGAGGAACAGTATGTCGTCTTCTCAAATAACGGTTCAGTCGAGTACAACAGAAAAGTGCGACTCAAAACTCCTTGCTCGCCGAATGTAATTTTATTCCCTTTTGATGTTGTAACTTGCACCCTGGTGTTGTCAAGTTTCGGTTATACTTCAAACGAGGTCAGCTATCGCTGGAAAGGCGAGGCGATTCACATAGACGAAACGAACAATAACGTCGATCATTTAGGATTCTACCTGCTCGGCAAATCAATTCAGCAATACGACATTCCATACGCAGATGCGAAGTATTCGGCTTTGAAAACTGTCGTCTATCTGAAGCGGAAGTTCTCCGCCTACCTCATGCAGGTCTACTTCCCAGCAGCGTTGATTGTGATTTTAAGCTGGACGGTTTTTTGGATCAATTTACATGCAACTCCTGCCAGAGCCAGTTTGGGAGTCACCACTGTCTTGACTATGTTGACTTTAGCGACTCAGAGCACCTCGCAAAACGCGAAACACGTCAATGGAAAAGTTACCGCAATTGATATGTATTTGTGGGTTTGCTTCGTATTCGTAATCTTCGCCATGCTTGAGTTCGCGCTGTCCGATTTCACAATCCACAATCCGAAGAATGAGCCCAAGAAAAAGAAAAGCCCACGGATGGAAATGCGAGAAACAGTTATGACATTCTCAAGTGACGACGACGACGATGATAACGACCATTCTGTCTTGAAAAACAATTCGGCTTTGCGAGACATCGAAAAGATGGAAAATGGAAAGAAATCGAAACGGAGTTGTCGAAAAAGTCGGGACAAAGAATCGGACAAAAGCGAACAGCCGCAATGTTTCGGAATGATCAACAACTTAGCCAGAGTTCTTTTTCCTCTGTGTTTTTTAGTCTTCAATGCACTGTATTGGATCACTCTGCTGGTTTTGATTCACAAAAACAACCTTGAAATTGAAAGCAGCAAACCTTAAGAAAGTATGCTTTTGAAACTGAAACCTCGACCGCAATTAGATAGTATTATGGTTATGGTGTTCAAAATGTTATAAGTTCTTAAAAAAAAACAGTTATATATATTTTTGAGTTTGTCTCAAGACTGCTGCTCATAATATTTTAAACGAAAGTGTTAGTTGTAGAATTTTTATGCCCGTTACCTAATTATTTTTATCAATTTTCAGAGACAATACAATTTTATTTGAAAAATCGCCCTGTTTGATACTATAAAGTATGAGCAAATTAGAGGATGTTTAAACTTAAAACTTCCCATAAGCTGCAGACTGAAATCAATTCTGCAATTAGTAACTTGCCGTCCAACTTTCAAAGCAAATGGCGTGCTAGCAGGGGCGGATTTAGGGGGGGGGGGTGCGGACTCCCTCTTCTCAGGGATTTGACCCCCTGCCGACCCAAAGGTACTTTTTAAGAAATCCATTTTTGGCCGACCGACCATAAAGTTTTTGGCCGACCGACCAATATATACTAATTTTGAGGGGGAAACGCGCGCCGAAAAAACGCAATTTTTTGGTCAAAATTTTCCAAAAAGTGCCTAAAAACGCCTTTTTTGAACTGTTTTTTCAAAATTTTGCCTGCGGCGCAGAAACTTTGGCCAAAACGGGGACTAAAACGTGCTTAGGGAGAGCTCGAAAAATCAATTCGGTCAATCTAAAAAAAAGGTCGACCATTTGAAAAATATTAATGTCTTGGGCTCAAACGTTTTTTAGCCTCGAAGACTGTTAACATTTGAGATTAAAAGTTTCACTGGCAACTATCTGTAGTAAATTTATGAGAGTCCGAATTTGGGACTACTTTGTCTAATTAAGTATAATTAACGCGAGATATATTTTGTTCTTTTAAACATAGTCGCCAAATTGAATCTTTTCAGATTGAAATGGCGCAAAAAATATTTTACAAGGCAGAAAATGTATCACTTTGTACTCAGTATAGCATGTGGTGGCATGAAATTAAAAAAATAAAACAAAAAGCAAAATTTCCAAAATCTCATCATTTTTTTATGCAGAAGTTGTTAATTGACAATCGTTGGTAGTCGGAATTTTGAGGGTTTTGCACGAGCAATTTTATTAGTATGTAGTAAAATTTGAGCACTTATTAGCAATAACTGACTTGAAGTTTTTTTTCAGCAATAGTTTTTAATTAAAGTTCAAATGGAGAAATTGTACTCAACAATCTTAATTGAATTAGTTGAAGAGAAGTAAAGAATATTTCACCTCAAGTCTAAGGATAATTTTAAATTTATTTTTTAACTTTCAAAATTAACAAAAACATAACTATGTTTTCGATACTTATGAAATTTTCAGGCCCCTGGCCACCCAAAAAGTGAGAGGTGACCAGCGTGCGTCAAACAAAACTATCTTTTGTCAAAATTTTGCGAAAGACCCTAAAAACTTGATTGGGCCGGCTGTTTCAAAAATTTGTCTGTGGTGTTGCAAATCTGTTCTATATTGGGTCGTTATAGTGGGAGAGCTCAGAAATTCAATTTAGTCGACCTAAGAAAAGCATCCAAAATATTTTTTTGAGATAGACTAGATTTGCGCTTGTAGGTATTCAAGGAAGCCCCTGTGTTGCGCCTTTCTCACAAGAAATTTTTTCCGAACAAGAAATGTCAAAAATGCTTTTCAAAATATTTTGAAGATAACACTTTCGAATTGGTGATATTACAAGGCTCCGCTTTATCACTCGTTTTTAGCTGTTGCCACTTAAGCTGCATTAACACCAATAAACTGTACTTTCAAGTAATATTATCAACAAAACAAGACTGCTCGTGTATCAAGGCAATACCCTGAAAATTCCGACTGCCCCTTAATCCATATCGAATATTTTCTGGTAAAAAATATTGAAAAACAAAAATTTTGGGCATATCAAAGATCAAGTGTAAAACACTGAGTCGTGCCGAATCAAAACGACCGTTTAGCTAGCCTCAATTTGATTTTGTCGTGGGGATATTTGGCCACGCATAATTTATTTGTTACAGCATTTGGAAATTTTCAAAGCTCGCATAAATGAGTCCAGAGCATGACCGAATTCTCAATTTTCAAACTTCCAGAAGTTTGCAAAAAAAGATCGGAGGTAAAGTATATTTTAATATTTAGTTTCAAGGAGTCAATATTTTTAATGGGGTATAAGCAATGTTTCTTGAAAACTTTTAATTTGATCGCCGAAAAATGACTGCACAAAAAAACCTCAAAAGTCTAAAAAAAAAGAATGCACTAGTTAACCGATGTGTGCAGTTTGAAACTTTATTGCAATTTAATAATTCCAATTGAATCATTTACTTCGTTCCATTGGTTCCTAAGCGATGCTCAGATCAATTATAGCAAAAACAAAGTAGACCAAGTTAACAAAAATTTGCTTAATTTGTACGCATTGCATCATAACAAAATTTAATCCGCCAGTCAAGTATACTGGAAATGAGTTTCAGCCGCCTTTTGTTGCTAAATTCAAAACCAAGTAAACAAAAAAATTGGATTGGTTTTTTTGTTATACGGCCCATGAACTAATCTTTTTGCTATTTTGAAAGCTTGATCAAAACGCTTGAATCTAATAGGTTGAAAATTTATCAGTGAAAACAAATTTTGACTTTCAATGAATACAGAAGCTCAATTAATAGTTTGATTACTTTGGGTCGTATAACAGAAAAGTCTCAAACTGATAGGCAAGCAGAAGATTTTTTTGATGGAAACAAAATCACCAAGTTCAGTAAGCTGATCTTCTTTTTCATCGGAAAATTTAACAAACTAATCCGAGAATTTTTCAAACCAGTTGCTAACAGCTTGATTAATAATCATAGTCTTTATAATTTTTCTATTAATGTTGCATTGTAAAATTTCAACGGAAGGTCAGTTTTCGAAAAAAAAAAATTGCAAAACAGCAAAATAATCAGCAAAAAGTTAGGAGTCATTTCAGTAAAAATTGACGCAGCAAAGCTTATTGGACATTTATTTTAATTATGGTATCCATTGCAAGCCTGTCACTTCTTTTATAAAACTTCAAATTTAATCATAATAATTCCGAAAACGCGTGCTCCCACTGGAGGCCTGAGTCGCGCAGAGCTGCATCATGGCTCGCGCAAAGTCAAAAATAGCCAAAAATGGATTGCGCAGTGTCGCATCATGGGTTGCAAAAACTTGCAATTTGGGTTGCAATAGATCGCTCAAGGTTCTAGGAAAACTGCGCAGAAATATTTTGGCCGAAAAATATGAAACGGATTTTTTTCAAGCCTCGTAAATTCTTGCAAAATACATCGGTTCGGTTGCGCAAAGTTGCCACAAAAATTTCATTAAGTCGCGCTTTATCGCAACGTATCATTTTTATTCGCTTAAAGTTGCGTAAAACATTTTGGTCACGCAAAGACGAAGTATATCTACTTTGAGTCGCGATGGTTGCAACCTATATTTTTTGGTAGGCAAAAGTTCGCAACAAATCATTTTTGGATCGGAAAGTTGCGCAAAACTTTTTTGGTAGTAAAAAGTCGCAAGATACACGTTACGAGACCCAATGGTGGCAGCAAAAATTGTTAACCTCGGCATGTGCAACAAATTTTCAGCGAGCGTAAATGCTGGTCCTTGGAAAAGGTAGAGAAAAATTACAAAGTAATTTTTAAAAAAATGGAACAAAATTTTGTTCATACTTTTGTTGCAGACTTATTAAATAAAAAAATAAGCTTTGTATGCCTATTTCATGCCTTTGTATGCCTATTTCTAGTTTTTCATGCCAAGTTTTTCCTAAAAACTTCTTTTCATTAAATATTTGCACTTCACGTCCTCGATAATAACTAATAAGGTAGATTCTGAAAGCTATCAAAAAAAAAGAAAAAAATTAATTTGCCTTTGATTTCAAAAAAGTGGATAAAACTATGAGGTCATAATTAAAATTTTACCCAATATTCATTTCGCCGAGAAAAATTTAATTTGAAAGTAATTTAGAAACATTGAATGTAAAATCATAAATTTCTAAGTTCTAAGCTCTTTGTGGGGGTTTTTAATGATAAATACGGGGGCCTTTTCTCGATAATAATTTTGGCCAAGTATGCCATTGCAAATTTAAAAACATAAATATTTAATAAGTATTTAGGACGAAGTTAACATCCCCCCCCCCCCAAATCCATTCAGGGGGAGGATTTTAACTTTATTTTTAGTAAATGGTCGTGTCAATGCTTATGTTAAATATATGGTCCCAGTTTCCATATCTTTGTTATTGTCATGTATTTATTAAATTGCACAAACGGTTGGTACCAACAACCAAAAGATGCAAAAATAATTTGGCCAAATTTATTGGTGTTAAAAGTATACCGCAAATTTTGAACATTAAAATTAACTCAAAGTGATCAAAATTGCTGTTTTCTAATACTATGGCTTCGACCGTACAATAAACTTGTACAGTATACCGCCCAAACTCAGCACGTCAGTATTTTAAAAGTTCAAGAATTAGTTTTAGTAGAACCGACTGAAAAAATTAGGACGAAGTTAACATCCTCCCCCCAAATCCGTATAGGGGGAGGATGTTAACTTGGTTCGGAGCTCGAATTTTCAGCCAATCAGAATAGGGAACTTTACTCGCAGCGCTTATCAAATTTAATTTAAATTCAACGCTGGGGCAGAGGACCTTAACATGGTCTATTGGGGGAGGGGGGTGGGGACTTTTTTTGAAAGCGACTAATACGACTATTATTGAAAGCTTATTTACTTAAATTTTAGTAAAGCTCGTTTTTGGCTGCTCATGTCCAAAAATATCAGAGATTATTTGATTGAATGCGATAATAACAAATAATGATATTTGTAAAGATTTGTAATGATGTTTGTTCTTGATTTGCAAACTCAAGAAAAACAGTTTTGATTACAAATTCGCGCGCAGATATGCTTAAAGTTACCTCTGTACATGGTAAATGCCATCATACATTTCCATACGGTACAAATAAATAATGATTTTTTTAATAGAAATCCATGCCCAAATTTTATGGAAAAGCGCATATATAATTGACGCTATTTGTTTAAAAAAATTGTACGATAAGCATTTTTTTCATGAACAGAAAAACTGCTGTTCAAAAATTGAAGCTCTCAAATCTAGGGAATTTTTCTTTTCAACAAATCGCTTTTGTGCTGAAACTTAAGTTTTTCGAAAAAAGCGTTGCCAAAAAAGTGCACTTTTTGTCCATAATCTAGACCAGACAAATTTTTTTTCACACACAAAAAAAAAACAATTATAAATAAATCAGATGAACACCCTGATTTATTTGTATTTTTTTTCTGTAAATTGACATGGTAAAATAATTTTATCTGAAGGCAAAAACGCCACGATTTTCAACCAACATTTTTTTAGTTGAAAATTTCCTAGCCAAATATAAACAGTTACGGTTTTTACTTTAATTCTACGTGAAGTTAAAACCCTTAATTTATGATCTTTGGTAATTTTTCCTGGATTGATGCAAATCGCATAATTTTAAAAAAGTTTCACCTCAGCTGGTTGCGGAATATTTTTACCTGGGTCACGTCGGTTACGGAAAAATCTCCTTGAACTGTAAAGCCTGATAATACTGAGTTTCGAATCAATCATAAAACCTGGACCAGGATATCTGAAATTTCAAAATTTGTGTGGATAAAAAAACCAGTGTTTGGTTGGGATCTTGTTAATTATCCCCCCCCCCCCTATGGTAACTTGTATCGAATCTCCCCCTCCCCTATAAAGAAAAATTGAACAGTTAAGCATATACGAATTTTGTACCTTGTTAACTTTTTCCTTCCCTTTGGCAAAAGGAGGGAAATAATTAACAAGATCCGTTTGGTTGCAAAATCTGTGCCAAACTACACAATCGCATTAAAAACTCCTTGGATTTCACCTGAATTTGCATTTGAAACTTTTGACCGCTGATTGCACCGGCGAATGAAAGCAGATCTGCATTTTTAGAAAAACCAGTTTACCTGGTTTATCTTTTGAGTTTGTACTCTATTGATTTATGCGTCAAAACTGCGGATTTTCAGTGTTTAACTGACATTATCTCGATGCTGCGCGTCATCGGAAAACTTGAAGAAGTTTACTCTTTCCGCTATAATTTAAATAGATTATCTGATCTGCTATACCTGAAAAAATTACACTCAGTTTGCAAATTCAATTAAAGACGCGCGATGTAAAAGGAATTTAAATTAAGGCGTGAAAAAATTCATCACACAATGCATTTGGCTAATCTACAGAATTGCCAATTTACCCATGAAAAATTGTTTGACAGGGGCGCGCTTAGATGTTTATTTTCACGGTCTGGAGATTATTTGTGTATTTGAGAAATGATAAAATGTTACTTTGTTTCGGCTAACTCTACTTTATAACTTTATACAATTAAAAGAATAAAAGGATAAAAGTGAATTAATCTGAAACTTAAAACATTAAAAAATGAGAAAGCATTTTGTCCGCCGGAGAGAATGTGAGAAAGTGTGAGAAAGTGTGAAGGTCAAACATAAATGACCGGTTATAACAATTAGATCAATCATGAGCTAAAGTAGATTAAATTTAAATATGAATCACATCATTCCTCAGGGCAAAAAAAATTTAAATTGTGAAATTAACTAACTAACTCTACCTAACTGCTCCTTTTCTCCCCTCTGAGAGAGAAATTGAAAAATTAAGCACCATATTTGTGCATTAAGCTTATGTAAAATTTACCAAGTGAAATTAAGTTTTGCAGTTAAACATATCAATTCCACGCGCGATAAAAAAACTGACATCCGACGGATGAAATTATCAAGACTGACAATTAAATTCTGCATTAGATGTTACATAAAGTTAAATTCCATGAAATGAAATTGTGTAACTGAAATAAGCACCATAAGGTAAGTCAGACGGCTAATTTTCTGAAAATCTAATTAATAGGCTGAATAAAGGACACCGATCCGAAAGAATGTTAACACACAAAAATTTGAATTTACTGCTCAAAAATACATTATAAGAGGTAAGCGAAAAGTACGGAATTTGGTGGCGTTAACAATTTGATGATAAGAAAAAGCATCAAATACAGTGGTAAGTAAGAAAAAATAAGTTTCAAATTAACAGTTCTTGAAACAGTTGATGAAGTTTTTCAACTCTGTATAGGTCCGTATTCCCATCATAATTGTCAAGAGCAATTTTTAGAGATTCATAAGTTGAAGCAGGAGAGTGTGCGCCCGAAAGTGTAGTGTCTGAACTAATTCTGCCGATGATAATTCTACCGTAGAATTAGAGGTATTTACAATTTTTTTGGTTTAAGTCTTTGTAAAAGTGATTTTATTGTTGCTCTCGTTCCAGTGGTGTTTTGTTCTTCTTAGGGATCACGGTATCCTTGTATCCATCCTTCACTCTATCGTCAGCATTCCAGTCCCGGGTTTTTTCTTTGTAATGATTTGATTTCCCCTTGTCTAAAAATCCATTGAAAGGTTCACCAGATGCAAGTTGTTTCCAAATAGTATTTGGCTTCCTATTGAAAAGCATTTCAACTGGATAGCATTGAATTCTTGATTGATAACAAGATCGAAGGTTTCAGATAATTTTTGAAATAGCGTCTTTTAATGTATACCTTTGAAGTTATAGAACCCTTGCCAAAAGTTGAATTTTTTTTACAAAATCTACAAGTTTTTCAAGTAATCCGTTGGAGCGATGGTCTCCTACGGTACAAAATATTAATTTTAAATTACTCGAGTCACAAAATAAATTGAAATTCTGACTTGCGAAACAGGATACGATATCTACTCGAATGGAGTCAGGTATGTCATGAAGGAAAATATAATCTTGAAGAAATTCGACAGCTGTTTTTTACAATGTTTTTGGATGTAGTAAGTTTTGGCAATGGAAATTTTGAAAATCGGTAGATGCATAATAAAATAAATTTGTTTGTGCCCTAGTGGGAATCCGCAGGACCGGTGAAATCCAAGTTGTGTTGTTTGTTACGTTCAAATAAAAAGGGAAGTTTACTAATTTGAGAACTTGGAGTGACACTTTTTAAATTCTCGCCCATTTTTGTGCATTCAGAACTTTTAATCCATGGAAATAAATCTGTGTGTTTATAGGGGCCCCCAGATGCATTGAGCCAAGTATTTCACTCCGAGATGGCCGGGTTGTGCTTGTTGGAGGGTTTTCATTATGGCATTTCTCAGGGTAAAAGGAATTAGGAATTTACCATCCATGTATAACAATCCGTCGAATTCGTGTAAATCACGTATAAAATGATGGCTATATGGAGAATTTGCATTAATCGACTCGAGTTTATTCGGAAGTGCTCTCACGCTAGGGCTCAACATTGGATCTTTTTCGCTTAAGAGTGCAACTAAGTTGACATTAAATAAAATATCTAAATCCAAAGGACGTTCGGGAAACTTCAAATTCTCACGGTATTTATTTACAGTTTTTTCATGTTCGGATAACAATAGAAATGCTAAAGAAACTTGAAAACCGGAAGTGGACGGATTAATTCAGTTTTTTTTTCTCCAATTTTTCTATCTAAAGCGAATTAACTATGCTACAATTATGAAAGAAAAAATGTAGAATTAGAGATGTTTTTACAATGTTCAACCGCCCAAAGGACTCCTAGACTTTTAAATTCGTTAATAGAATTTTTAAATTAATGTAGGTTTAAAAATCATGAGGCAAAGAAAACGTCTTCCAATCGTTCCCATTGAATTGTTCTAGAGATGCCCCTAATCCATTATGTAGCACTTCGGTTTTTATTCTGGTGTCACATTTTACATCAAGTGGGTATTTTCTGTCAGACTAACAAGTCCTTGTTTATTTTTCTCGAATGCTTTTATATGATCTCCATTCCAATGGAAAACAGATTTCTTATTTAGCAGACGGCAGAGATAATTTCCGAAAGATACTAAATTCGCAAAAAATTTGATGTTTTTATTGGAACCCGAAAAACGATCTTAATTCTTTCAGGTTTTTAGGGATTGGTAGTTCCCTTGTTGCTTTTGTTTTATCGATCAACTGGGAAAGTCCTGCCGAACTCGAAATGTCAAATCCGAACCGTTTGGCCTATTTTTGGCAGACTTTTTCTTTTGACCACTTGACGGCAAAATTAAAATTGTCTAAACTTGAAAAAAAATTATAGACAGTATTTTTGTGATCTAAGAAGTTTCATTTGGATGTAAATAAAATGTCGTTTAATTAACAATTGGTAAAAAAAGATGTTTCTTAACGTTAAGTCCCTGACGCTTTGAAATTCGTTAGGCATGTCTCCCAGTCCATCAACCCGTTAATAATTGATAAGTACCGGTAATATCGCCGACTTTACTGAAGCTACACTGATTCCTATGGTTTATTACAGCTAACTCTACTTTATTCAATTATAAGAGGAAAAGTGAATTAATTTGAAAGTTAAAATTTTAAAAAGTGAGAGAACATTCTCTCCCCAGGTGAGAATGAAAGTGAGAAGGTCAAAAATAAATGACCGGTTGAATCAATTAGATAAATCATGAGCTAAAGTAGATTATATATAAAAGTAGAATCACATCAAGAAAAAAATTATTCATTTCATGGTTCTCAAGATCTAGTTTAATGGATCATATCCAATGTCGTTCATTGAAACGTGTTCCATGCCAAGCATAAGCCTCCACGTGCATGCCCAGTTGATTGATTGAGGGCATTGCTAAACTAGTTTTCTTTTAAAAACTCGTTTCGGCTTCCCTAATGAAAAGTCATTTCCACCTAACTATCGGTTTTTCCTCTCTTTCGAATTAGAGCGTATACTCAACAAATTTTAATCTTTCACATTTGAAGGACAATCAAGTTTTTTTGAACTAAATTTGCAGAATTTTTTGCTCGCTTTGTCATCCAGTAACTTGCTAATAGCAACTTGAATGCAAGTGTCAAGATTTTGTAGCTCTTTTCGCATATGGATTTAAAGAGGCACTACAAGCAAAAATCTACACCATCAAGAGTCACTCACTACAAACGTTGTTTAAAAGTCAAACTAAAAATAAATTTTGATCTGTTTTACCGTTTTGAAACTTTTCCAATGCTTTTCCAGCATGTTTATTTTACATATCATAATTCCATTTACTTAAATAAGATTTGCGAAAGCCGTAAATCCGTTTTCAATGATAGATTGCTTCAATATTTCAATGCTTCAATATCAGAAGTTTGAATGCTTCAATATGAGAAATATATTCAATGCTTCAATATCAGAAATTTGAATGCTGCTTCAATATGAGAAATATCAGATTTCAATGCTTCAATATCAGAAATTTGAATGCTTCAATATAAGAAAATCATAAATTTGAATGCTTCAATATGAGAAATGTCAGATTTCAATGCTTCAATATCAGAAATTTGAATGCTTCAATATAAGAAATGTCAGATTTCAATGCTTCAATATCAGAAATTAAATTTAGCAAATTCTAACTTTAAATTTTTTTGATTTTTTGATTTTGAAAAAATTCTTATTCCATAGACTATCAATACAAAACGATACTATAAATCGAACCAATCAACCAGCTTTAAACAAAATTGTGCAAATTCCCAAGTACGTGATAAAGCAATACAGAAACTGTATCAAGCAAGATATATTTCAACCTCGCTTAGTTGAAAAATTTCGAACTCCAATTACTCAATCAAAAGTTTTTCCGATTGGACTCTTTTCCATTTCTCCAACGTTTCCAATTTATTGTTCCGACTTTTGTAACGAAAGTAAGGGAATATTTGTCTTCGGGTAGTTCTTTTTTCTGCAGATAAATTTTGACTTTTTAGCTAACCATTTTTGACGGAATTTCTTTGATCAGTCAAAAAGCATTGTTGTCCTGAGCATAAAGATTATTTCACCTGTGATCATTATTTTTGCAAAATTATGGGGGTCTAAAACTTGCTTTTTTTGTCCAATTTGGGACAATTAACGCGCGATATAATTCGCGCTGTTAACGCGTAAGCTGAGATTTAATCCGTCTTAGAAACCGTTCCAAATTGGTTGAAGGAAGCATATTTGCCATAAGTGAACAAAATCTTGCAAATCAAAATCTAGCGATTTAAAATATTCACAATTATGACTTTTGGGCTGATAATATTAAAATATTCTGCGATTTAAAATATTCACAATGATGACTTTTGGGCTGATAATATTAATCATTAAATCCTAGAATTTGGGTCGTTCTTGGTTTTATCACGGCTCAAATAGCGTTCGTTATTTATTTTGGGATCGATTTTGTTGTAATTGATAATTTGACACATTTATTGTTCCGACTTTTGTAACGAAAGTTACCGAATTTTTGTGCTCGGGGTGGTTTTTTCTCTTCAGAAAAACTTCGACTTTTTAACAAGCCATTTTTGACGGATTTTATAAAATATCATTCAAGGAGTATTGTTGTCTTAAGCTTAAATTTGAGAACCTGTGATTACTTTTTCTAAAGTTATGGGGGTTTAAAAATGTCCTTTTGACCAATTTGCGACAATTAACGCGTCAGCGGAGATTCAATCCTTCTTAGAAATAGTTCCAAATTGGTTGAAGAAAGCTTTTTTGCCATAATTGAATTGTTACTAGGAGCAAACTCTATCACTTTATACTTTATATGGCGTATTGGGGGAGGATTTTCAGAAAAGAAATCTCAAATTAAAAAAAAGTTTTCTTTTATTTTATTACATTTAATTTTTTCGTGTTATTACTGCTCCATAGACTTTAAGAGGCAGTCGGGACATTCAGGACTTTGCCCTGATGAGAGCAGTCTTGTCTGAACGTTGTAGAAAAACCAGATTTTGAAACCTTTTTGTGAAGATATTGCTCATTATAACAGTGCAAAGGTTTTAAGGAGAAATTTAAACTACCCTGGAATAACTGTAAGCTATGAACAAGAACAAGACTTCTCAGGTCCATAGAGCAGTAATCACATGAAAACAAATGAATCTATAAAAACAACTACTTTTTTTAATATTGAGATTTTTGGTAAAAGTCATTTCCCCACACGCCATATAAAGTACAAAGTGATAGATTTCGCTCCTAGTAGCAATTCAATTAAAGCAAAAAGGCTTTCTTCAACCAATTTGGAACGATTTCTAAGAAGAATTAAATCTCCGCCGACGCGTTAATTGTCCCAAATTGGTCAAAATTACATTTTTAAATCCCCATAACGTTACGAAAAGTAATTACAGGTTCTCAAATTGAAGGTTAAGACAACAATACTCATTGAATGATATTTTATAAAATCCGTCAAAAATGGCTTGTTAAAAAGTCGAAGTTTTTTTGAAGAGAAAAAACCACCCCGAGCACAAATATTCCGTAACTTTCGTTACAAAAGTCGGAACAATAAATGTGTCAAATTATCAATTACAACAAAATTGATCCCAAAAAATTTAACGAACGCTATTTGAGTCGTGATAAAACCAAGAACGACCCAAATTCGAGGATTTAATGTTTAATATTATCAGCCCAAAAGTCATAATTGTGAATATTTTAAATCGCAAAACTATTTGAGACCAGTTAAAGGGTAGAGCGAGACCCAGATCTTTCAAGATGCACCTTGAAAATTTCGCGGAAAACCGTTGGTTAGATTTTGATTGGTAAGATTTGGTTTTTGTAAATACAGCTCAAAAGATTTGCCTTTGTCATTTCTCAAGTGGTTACAAAATGATTGTTTCGTAAGAGAAGTAACGGAATATTTGTGCTCGGGTGGTTTTTGATTGTTTACGCCATATAATAAATAGCTTGAAAATTTTCTTAATATGTCAATGCTTCAGTGTTTTTAAACAAAAATTAGGGCAAATCAGACATGTAAAAAAATTGCTGACCACACGAAATTGGTCACGATTTAGTGACCACACGAAATTGTCTTTTGTCTTGACCGATACAAGCATAAGCCAGAAAAAATTTTGGAAAATAAAATAGAACGCTTGTTGTTAGAAATTTTTTTCTTACAACCAAATAAAGATTAGGAAGAAAATAAGCCTTGTTTGAATTTAAAGAGGTTGTCTCAAAATTTTTGAAGTCTCAAAAAAACTAATTTATGGCAAAAAGAGACCTAAACTGGCTTGATTAATTTAAGAAACCAATTATTTTGCAAAAAAGAACTAGTAGAGAGTACTTCGATCTCTCCAGAGAAAACTTATTACCTTTTATGATGGATGTTTTGATTTCAAAATCTAGAACAAAAAACAATAGTAAAATTGCTCCTTAAATTTATGAAATTTCAAAAAATTGTAAAAATTATTAATTACAAAGTTATTGAAGTTTTATAAGGAAATGTAGTTTTCAAAAAATCGCAAATAAATTTTTCATATCTTTAGACAAATTGGTTGCAGTTAAAAATAGTGGCAGCAAATGGTAAAAAAACGTCCATTCATAATGCGGCAAAAAAGAAAAACATCCAAAATTATTTTGATGAGATCTTTTGTTCAGCGGGCCTTAAAAAATTTAAGAACTTTTCCAAATAAACAAGGATAGCCGCATACTGTGCAAGTAGCACAGAATGTACCGACCAGTCTTAAAAAATTACAATAAAATTATTCTTTATTTAAATTAGTGTCGTTTTTTGGGCATGGTGTGATAAAGGAAACTGAGCGAAAAAGTAAAATTTACGCATTTTTGTCAGTCCTTGTAAAATATGCATACTGGAAATCAGCTTATGAAGATAATTAACAAGGAAAATAAAAACAATTTTAAAAAATTTTTGATTCCTAAGATGAAACAAAAAACTCCAAAAACTAATTTCATTTGAGTAAAAACAATTTTTCAAGTCTTAAATTAAGCATAAAAAAGCTAAAAAAAGGCTGCTCACCCGCTCAAATTTAGACGAAAAATCAAAAATTTTAAGCCCGTTTTGCTCGACACTTTTTTTTAAAATTTTTAAATGTCGTTCAAATCACGACCACCAAAAGAGCTTTTATATGATATATCACTCAGGAATAATGGAGCTTCAAAAATTAATGATTCGCTACTGTGCGCCAACCGTTTAACTGATCTGATTTAAACGAATGAAGTTTCCTTCCATTTGATCACAATTCGTGGCTTTTTTCCAGTTCCCCCTTTCAAAATACCGAGTTTTATGTTAGTTTTACGTGTTATTACGGCTAAATGAGTGATTTTACGCTGTAAAGTATGAACAACAAATCTTTTCACAGTTATTAATTTGTTCACCACGCCAAATTTCATTGCATTATGACAACGTTAATTAAGCTTTTCAAAGTTGATTTTGAAAGGGTAGAAACTGGAAAAAAGCCCGATTCGATATCAATCAAGCTTCAAAGTCTCATGTAGAGGCAAGGGAAACAGTGTCGAAAAGTCAAATTTCATTACCATAACTGTACCTCTCGATCTACTTTGTAGACCGTATTTGACAGGTTCTAGCAGTTTTTTGGCGACTCAAGCGCTTGTTCACTCAGTTGCTTTTGTTCAAGCTTGAATGAAGACTTCACTTTTCAGGTAGATTTTTCCGTTTGATTAATTAAAAATGACAAGATCAACGTTTTCCCGATTAGCTTAACTTTTTGTCCCGTGCATCTTCTCAATTACTATTCTTTCCTGCCAAAGCCAACCCCCCTCCCACATTAAATTATAGACCCCTCAAAAGACGAAAATCACTGTTGGGGGGAGAGACTATAAAGTTTTTGTTACTTACTTGAGGAGGTTACAAGGGGTAATACCCCCCCTATTTTTTGCAAATAGTTTTCCAGAATTTGTTTATCGTTTTGATCAAGTTTATTATTTTAGTTTTCTATCATATTATATTGTATATCAATGTTTTTTTTGAAAAGATGCTTTTAGTTCAGCGACCTGAAAGGCAACAGGGAGCGCTCAAAAAAGGCACCGCTCTTAGTTTTTGGTTACGTGTTTACAAAAGTTTAAGAAAATATGCGATAATATCTCTTTCATATCTCATCCAAGAGTCAACCTTAATGCTTTTCTCAAAAATAAGCTAAAAATAGACCTCTCATTCAGTTTCTTACTCCCACCCCTATCAATCAATTTCTTTATTGTTATACGTATTTTTGTTGTTATAATGGCTAAATGCGAGATATACTGGTAACAAGACTGCTCGCATCAGGGCGAAGCCTTGAATGTTCCGACTGCCTTGTAAGGTCTATGAAGCAGTGATAATATGAAAAAAAATAAAAGGTAAGAAAAAGAAAAAAAGTAAAATGAAAAAGGCAATATAAAATACAAAGTGATAAATTTTGCTCCTAGTAACAAATCAATTATGGCAAATACGCTTCCTTTAACAAAGTTGGAACAATTTGTAAGACGGAATAAATCTCCGCTTTCGTGTTAACAGCGCGAAATATATCGCGCGTTAATTGTCCCAAATTGGCCGAAATGCCGATCTTTCAACTCCATAACTTTACGAGAAATGGTCATAGGTAAAATATTTTTTCAAATTTAGGCTCAGGACAACAATAGCTTTTGAATTATTTTTGAAAATTTTGTCAAAAATTGCTAGTTAAAAATTCAAAATTTGTCTGAAAAAAAAACCCATCCCGAGCACAAATATTCCGTTACTCTCGTTACAAAAGTCGGAACAATAAAACACAACTTGGAAGTAAAGTGTACTCTTATTTATTACCACGCGAAATTGGCTACTTGAATTCTCAAAAAAACAACAAAAACTTTGAAGAGGAGGCAAGACAAACAGAGTTTTGACTTTCTAGATTTAATTTATCAAGCATCATACATCATACAAGCATATGTGAACTTTACATCAAGCATCATACATCAAGCAAATTTTAAGTATTAGGAATAAATCTCTGTACAAAACATAGTTAGTTTGATCACCGTGCAAAATATATCTGCAATATGATAAGGTTGGAATACTTTTTGCTCCGACTTCGAATAACGGGAAGGAATATTTGTGCTCCCGGGTTGATTTTTTTTCCGACTTTCGAAGAGAGTGAGGAAAACATATGCTTGGCGTCTGTTTTTTTTTGACCGATTTTACAAAAGTTTGACTTTAATATAGACTTTTTACTTAACCGTTTTTGACGGGATTTTTTCTATATCATTCGAAATTTATTGTTGTCCTACGCTTAGTTTTGAAAAATGTTTTACTTTTATCATTTTTCTTAAAGTTAAGAGGGTTTGAAAATTGCCATTTTTGCCTATAGCATATCGCTATAGGCGAAAAATGGCAATTTTCAAACCCTCATTACTTTAAAAAAAATGATCAAAGTCAAAATATCTTTGATCATTTTCCTTTTCAAAATATCTATGTCAAAATATCTATCTAGAGTGCAAGAAAAAAAAACATTTCATGCACTTTAGATAGCGTGTGGGGGATAGTTTTTAAAAAAAACGCAAATTTTTTTTTTGAAAATTTCATCTATTTTTCCAGTCGTTAATCCATAGAACTGAAAAAGTAGTCGGAACATTCAGGGGTTTGCCCTGGTAGAGCAGTTTTGTTTAACTTTAACTTCAAATGAGGAATGGGGACTAGAAAAGAGCCAAGTGCCGCTTCTCTGATGAATGGCTTGGTTGCAAACGAAGTTTTGGTTCAATCATTTGGCTAGACCGAAAAATAAAAACACTCTCAAAGCTAGTGCCCCCGATCTGTGTTAATTCAATTTTAACATTATCTCCGCCCATTCTGTTTTTAAAGACAAGTCAACAAAATTAGATTTCCTTAAGTAGTAACAAGAAGTGACCTTTGGTTGGATGTGAGGGGGTTAAATTCCGGAGGGGGAGGGATACCCCAGTCAATCTCTAAATGCGCCACTGATTTTAATGGACTTTCAAGATACTGTTATCAGCTCGTTATGTAAAAAGAAACACGTGTACAAACTGCATTTTGAAGCTTCCCAATAGGCAAAGTGCGATAAAAGATGTTTGAATATTTTACTGCGGTGGTGCGTTTGCTGAAAAGCGGAGGCTGTATGATTTTTTTTCGAAGTGCTGCCTCTGTTAAGATAACCGCGAATTTCATAACTCGTCAGTAAGCAGACAAATACTACCTTAACCAATCAGAATCGAGACAAAGAAAAACTAATAATTAAGTTTGCTTTCTCATCTCGATTCTGTTTGGTTATTATAGCATTTGTCTGCTTACTGACGAGTATGAATACGCAGTTGTCTAGATACGGTAGAATCCCTGATAGGCGAAGGACCGAATGGGCGAAAATGAAAATCAGCCAATCAGATTTCAGTATTCAAAACTTGGAAAGAAAGCATGAAAACCTCAAAGAAAGTGAACATTACCAGGGACTTGATATTATTATTGGCCGAACATAAAAGCGGCAGAAATATGCAAAATTATTAAATGTCATTGACCGCCGGCGAATTGTAACAAATTTTAGATTTTTCAAATGTTTCGTTTAAAATATTGCTTTATTTAATTCCTTTTAATTAAACGGAAATAGGTTCATTTTAATAATTGACGTTCGGCTGCTTTTGTTTCCAGTCCTTCGCCCATGAGTTTTTCGCCCATGAGTTTTTCCGCCCATTCGGTCCTTCGCCCATGAGAATAGCCCCTTCTAAATACTGCTACCTAACCGACTTTTTCCATGATGATTTAGGTCATTTTACGGCTTTCGGGTTTTGGCAGCTAAGTCATAAAAACAGCACAAAGACTATTATAATCTTTTAAACGGTAAAGTTTTTATGATTTGAGTAGAATATACCTGTTAAGACCAACGCTTTAAGGAACAAAAACTATTAAGGGAAGGGCTATTCTGCTCTCAATTTAGAGTTCAATGAGTGGGTAAGTTTTCCAAAAACCAGTCTAGATTATAGGCATTAGAAAAAGCAAGCCATAAGTTATATGGTTTAAGACTAGCGACGATGCTAAAACTTTTCAGTGTAAACTTTGAAATATTACTCGACTAATTGCTCGACCATCTCAAATTCCATCCGAGCCCGTAAAATCCCAAACAAAATCGGGTTGAATTCCATCTAAGCAAACAAACTGTAGATCGAACATTTCCATTAAGATGCAGATCTAAGCTTTTCTCCACGGGATAGGGGAATTTCCGACAGCTTTTCGAAAAATTTGGTGACCTTATTTTAGGTCGCCCAATTCCTCTTCCGAGTTCCCCCAAATCACTAAAAACATCATATTTTAGACAATTTTTCTTCGCCGCAGGCAAATTTTTTACAAAGGAAGTTAAGGAAAATTACAATTTTCATACAGTTTTTTAAAATGTTCGAAACAATGTTGAAATCGAATTGTCGTATGTTAAACGGTTTTGATTAGGAGAGGGGCACCCTTTTCTCGAGAGGGGCATTTTAAATGCTTTTCTGGTTTTAATTTTTTCTGGTCAACAAACAATGTTTTGATTTGTTGGATGAAGGCGGGCTTATCGTAAGAATTTCACGCATGGAAATTGTATTAATAGCATTTTTCAATTATCAGGTAAAGGTATCACGAATTAACAAAAAATGTTTTATCGAAAATTATAAATAACGTAAATTTGACATGTTTGAAACCACTTCGGTTGTCCAAAAATGTATCGTTGTGGAACCAGATCTAAACTAGTATTTATCATTGGTTCTTATAATGATATTTTATCTCTATAAAATATTAAATACTAACCAATCATACTCCATCAAACTAACAACCTATTTATTTGTAAAGTGTTGAAACTAATTGTAGTTTCAACACCAGAACAATTTGAATTAAACTTAGAATACAGTTGTTCTCATTCTGGAACTAACTCGAGCAAACCGATGTACACTAGATCTATTGAGACTAGGAGATATAAGAGTAAGATTAAGATCGGTATTATACTAAGAAGTTGCACGAATCTATCCGGCAGAAAATAAGATAGCAGGACGAGCAGACGGTGTACCCTATCTGAAATTACTCTATGAGTACAGTAAAAGATACATAACTCGTCTGGTGCGACCAAAAGTCTTGAACAGACCTTAACTAACCTAGAATTAGACAAAAATTAGATTAGAATTAGGCAAATACCACATTTTTTAAAAAAGTTATATGATAAGAACTAAATAGATATGTCTCTACGTTTGAATAGATCAGATCCAATATCCCGAACAAAACGAGAACTACCCGGTATTGGAAGAAGATGTCGAACAAGAAAGGACATACGACTAGGAAGAAATCTAATAACCGATTTCTTGATAGTACGACAAAAACAAGATCGAACTTTTGTATTTAGAATACTATCAGCAGTAAATTTAAATTTACATTTCTTGACATAATATTTGAAGAACCATCTTCAATAATCTTCCATGGCGCTAAACCTATTAATTGCACAATAAAGACTGATAAAAACAACACTCGTCGTTTTCCTTGAATTAGCTGTAAATTAAATTACATCTTGAAAAAATGTTTATTGAATATAAAAATACAATAATTAGTTAGTATAAATCATAAATTGTTAGTAAATATAAATCATCTCATCATCCCAGCTTCATCACATAAAACATAACAGCAAATTTCAAAAACTAACAATCATCAAAATTAAAACTCTCTAATTTTAGACTATCAAGGCTTATCCTTGCTTTCACTCAAATTAATTTCATTTAAATTTCAGATCATCAAGGCTTCCTTTGGATCTTTAAATTAAACTATCTAAATGTTTAAATTTTTAAATATCTAAATCTCTGTTCATCAAGGCCTATCTTTGGATCAAATAGAACAATTTTGTTCTACCCCTCCCAATTTAATCAATGTCTAACGACCTCAAACGTCGAGTCACTACCCAACTTTTATCAGGGACCCAGAATTAACAGAAAGTTTTTAAAAAACTAACCATTTTAATTAAGATAAAAAGTGAAGAACTTCGGTTACTCATCTTTCACTTGATTCACCTCCTCTTAGATGACTCAGGCTAAAATAATTAAACTTAATATGTCATAAAATAGTATCTAACGAATTACTCGTGTTCTAATTATACCTTGTGGATCAATTTACTATTCTCCAACCCTTGATCACAAATCACAACACGTAAGTAAGATTAGGTAGGTCAATCTTAGCGTAGAATTAGTCACGAGAAAGTACAAATCATTCTTCGGAATCAATATACGCTTTTCTCTCCAACCCAAATAAACGACCCAAGCTTAATACACAATTGTTTGATTAACCTCGTAATCACACCAAGCAGACAATCAGTAGGATATATAAGAACAAAAAGACAAACACTAAGAAGGAAAATAATTAAGAAGCAAAAACAAATCTTAAGAAAAAGATTTTCAAAACGCAGTCTCAGAATCAGAAACAACCACAATACAAGAACTTCACAAATTAAAAAATCCAATAAACAAAAATCACCAAATTGACAAACAACTATATTTCACTGATTCAGAAACCACGTCACCAGCATCAGTGAAAGGTAAACAAAAAATAAAAAATTGTTTGTTAAATTGGAATCAACCAATAAGACACATTGAAAATTACACACTAACAGTAATACAACACAAAAATGATTCGAAATGAAGACAACCCAGAAAATTCAGTACTTCCATTTTTAATATCCCCATTAGTTGAACCTCGAGGACAGATAGATTTTTGTCAAAATTTAATTGCAAACTTATTCAAAAAAGGAGAAAGTCCGTGCACAAAAGAATTTCCCGATGTAAAAATTAAAAGAAAACTTCTTGACCACTATCTCAAAGGTCAAAGGTATATGTGGTCCCATATCACAATATGGAATCTACACAAAAGAAATTAGATGACCAAATGCGTTTAATGACAGATATCTAATTCAAACTGATGTTGTAGATATTGAATTTTCAAAAGTCTTCACACAATACATTAAAAGCATACAACATCAAAACTCACAAAGGGCAAACTCGATATTTACCAATGATGTATTCTCACTTATCTATAGCTATTTATCTAGAACTAAATGAACCTCAAGACGATTCACCTACTCAAACTTCTCGTCATACAATTGTAAGACAGGAAACACACATATTTTTAAAAATTTTAAATGCAATCCGAGAAGATCTAACAAAAACTGAAATAACACAACATGTTAAACACGATTTACAAAAAATCTTAGCATGGTCATAATCGATAGTTTTAGTCACAATCTTGATCTTATTGAACAAGCAAGAAAAAATTTTCAACCACAAAATACAGATGACAAAACCGTACTAGCAGAACAATCAGATTATGTTTGGGACCTGAATGGTCTCATGAATCATTTATTAGTACCCCAACAGATATATCAAGTCACGCAATTAACACAATCTCTATTCACAAAGATTATGTTAGAGTATATCCACTTACTGTTGACGCAACACCTTTAAACTACAATTGATTACCTGAAAGAACAGGAAATAATAGTTTAAATTCCACATTCCTAAATCATGATAATCTAAACGGAACACGAAATCTTACACAACATTTCGACCAGTAACAAAACTAACATACAAACAACAAACATCGCATAGAAATAATTTTGCAGAACATAATTTCAATTATGTAAATGGGCCAAAAACGACAAACCTAAATCAAATACTCAAATAATTGCACAAAGTCAGAATAAACCACAGCCGATTTTAACTTCAGTAAATTTTCATGATCAACCACGATCCTCGCAAGAACAAAGTGGAAGGTACCAATTTTTTCAACAAAATAAAAATAATACATATAAATACAATACCAAAAATCAACCTCATTATTATGCACAAAATTATTTTCCATCAGATGATGGAGAATACTATAAACAAAATCATCAACGATTTTACTGAAACCAAAGACCTCGTTCTTACAGTATTGACCAACCAGATATTTTCGAACCATACACACGAAATGAACAAATACGACAATCTAGAAATAATCCAACATCTCACAACAATAATTTTTAACAACAAAATTTAGTTAACATACAATCATACCAACCAACTCAATTGCATAAGGAATTCCCACTGCCATATTATTTACAACAACACGAAATAACAAAAAGCCAACTAACAAATTTTTCGCAAATGCATCACTACAAAAGGACCATGATTCCATAGCTAATGGGTGGATCATCAATAACATCAAATAAACCACTAATGGTACTCACAGACACATATTTACTCTGTAAAAGATTACCTAAATGCAGTCAGAGCAAATTTATTTTAAATATAGGACTTGAACCAGTAAACACGCCATTTCATCAGAATTGGATACATAGACGCACAGCTTTAATCCAAACTACGCTTGACGGCGCAGCACAACAATGGTTTTCAATTTTATCTTTAGAAAAAAATCAGATTGGAAAAAATTCACACAAGAATTCTCAAAAATGTTTGATTCAGAAAGAACCAAACAACATCAGAGGGTTTTATGCAATAAAATTCGGAGACTATCAAATGAAACAATAAAAAAAACTTGCAGTCAGAAAAGAAACACTAGTCCGAAAAGCATACTCACCTAATACTCATGATTATAAAAATACAAAGATGACAGAAATCCTAATGATGACTCTAACACCTCAATTGCAAAAAATAGCAATAAAAAAGAGAGCATCACATCCTTCCTCAATCCGAGAATCAAATTTAGACTTTAGTAAACTAGTAGATAAACTAGAGCAAGCAGAAATCACTACGAAACTAGAAGAAACAGAAAACCTAAAATTACAAAATCTAAACAATATTCAAACTACTACTTCACAGATAATTCATATCAATGACTCTGATACAGATTTATCCGAAAAAATCACCAAAATTTTGAACATCTACGAGAAAAACCCAAACTTTCAAGGCAAACCATCGTTCAGAAAATGGTGTAATTTTTGTCGACGAACGGACACAGTATCGTTGAATGCAGACAAAAACAACAAAATAACCAAAATAAACCACAAAAATATAGGGAACCCAACAAATCATTTCATCAATACAAGAAGAAAGATCAAAATTTACCCAAAAAAAACATTCATAGTAATAATAATTCAGGAAAACCACTTCCGAATAGCTCCAATTACTCTAGACATTAATCACCTATAATACGAATGATACAGGACGATCACCATACCAAAGAAAATCACAAAATTTCTCACAAAACAGATATAGTCGATCACATAGCCGAAATAGTCAGCATCAAAATAACTATTCAAGATCAATTTCAAAGAAACACGAACTTTCCTTTAATGCTAGATCCCATTCAAATTCTAGAAATAGAAATTATTCAAATAATCGATCTAGAAACTCTTCATACAACCGATATAGAAATTATTCCAACGATAGGAATTGAAACTATTCAAACAATCGAAATCCTAGATATCAAAACAATCGATCACGCGATTATTCTAAGAACAGATCAAAATACAAGAGTTATCAAAATAGATCACGCGACAATTCACAGAACAGAATTTGAAGATATATTAATAGACAAAGGAACCACTCTAAATAACCACATAGGAATAACACACGTTATCAAAATTCACAACAAAACTATAGGAGTAGTACACCTAAACATCAAAAACAAATAAATCAAGTGCAATCAACTGAAGAAACTCAACCACACCCTCTTGGTATTTAAAACAATGAAAGCACAGAATTGCAATTAAATCACATAAATTGCTAATCCACAGACAGCTTAAGTGACACAGGAAACACAATTTAAATTAATATGATTAACGTTGAAAATGACTATGAACCTATTATTTATGAGCAACCGATATTTTTTCACATATGTCAAAACCATGATCATTTTCTTTTGAATTTTTATACAAGACGAGTATCAAATAACACAAAAGAAAAAATAGAAAAATTTTCAGAAGAATTAACAGACAAAAAACCCACAGAGGGCTCAAGCACAAATAACATTTATCAAAACATACCTAGAGAACCAAAAGTGCAAAAGGAAAAATATGGATAATCCCACTTCTTTTAGAAAGTCCAAAATTCAAATAATTGCAAAAACCAGACCTTGAAATAGATTTTTTAATAGATTCTGGAGCAGAATCAAATATTATAAGCATTTTTACTCGGAATGAAATACGAATTCTAAACCCAAATTTAATACGCTTCAAAACAACAAGAAGACTAGCAACCGCACAAGGTTCAACCTTAACAAGTTATGGAAAAGTCCAACTTTTCCTTGTTCCCACTCGAACAATGGAACAAAACAAACTCATGAGCAAAACATTTAAACAAACTTTCCACATCACTGATATAAAATATGATATCATTAGAATACCATTTATTACTAAATATATACCAACAATAAATATCTTAAATAGTAGAATTCATATAAAAGATAAATACACGAGAATGAAAAACACAGCTTGACATTTTTTCAAAGAATAAACAAACAACCATCATTTTTCTTCATTTTGCCCCGTATACAATCACGAACGGAAACACTTGAAACCACTATGAAATGTGTATAGTTTTTCAATGAAACAAGTTCACCAATATGATAAAGAACAAATTAAGCAACTTCTCTTTATGTCTGACCTTGAATTCAGACCAGTTCATAAATTTTCTGAGTAACAATTTCATCTATCAAATACATGAAAGACTCAAACTCCGATTTGATTTCTGTACACATCTATAACAATTCTCCATATAAAATAACCTTACCTCTAGAAATCTTAGGATATTGTGAAACTAACGTAACAATTTCTCCCACAAAAGAAATAGCGTATAGAGTAAAATTTTAAGCATTGAAAAACGAAATGCAGATTAATCCACGAAGACGGCTTATTCTAAACCAACATTTGAAATATCAAATTACACAGAAGAACAACAAAATTCTCTAACAATGTTTAACTTTCAACACTCTCAGATAATCCAAAAATAATTGGAACAATTAGCTGACTTATTTTTGAAGTACCCAAAAGTTTACGCAACATCAAAATTTGATGTTGGAAAAACTAAATTCACCATTACATTTACCCCTAAAACCCGACGCAGTTTTCAATAAACAACGAGCAAGTAAAGTCCCAATTCACTTGCAAGATTAAGTTAACCGATTACTTTAAATACAAGAACAATATGAAATCATCTCTCCAGTAAATAAAGAGGAACAGCCAAAAGGTAACACATTGATAAACCCCGTTATCATTTCAGCAAAAGGAGAATCATTAAAAACCGTTCTAGATGCAAGATATCTCAATTCACTAATTGATGAATCTAAATGTAATTGGCCTATTGAACCAATTCAAGTAATTTTCACAAAAATGAACGGTAAATACTTCACAACAGCAGATATAATCAAATGCTGCTAGATGAACAATCACGACGATTGACACAACTCTTTATCGGAAATCAACAATACGAATTCAACAGATTATTCTATGGAGTTTTAGCATATATGAGTAAAAGTTTACGATCACTAATACTCAAAAAAACGCAATCACATATTTAGCCGATGTTTTTATGCAATCACAAACAAAAAACGAAATGTTCATTGTCTTAGAAAAATATCACCAAATATTACTACAAGAAAACATGAAAGCAGCCCTAGATAATTCACACTTTTTTCTAACACGAGTAAAATTCCTTGGACATATTATAGAAAGAAACACTATAACTCCATTAAAAAGAGGCAATCCAAAAACTCCAACCACCTTCAAATAAGAAGAAAATACAAGAGTTTTTTGGAATGTTTAACTTCTTAAGTAAATACGCATGCAAAATGCAGCTGTACTTAAAACCCTTTTACAACATTCTTAGACAGCAAAATAATTTCGAATGGACAACAGAACATCAAAAACGATTCAAAAAGATAAGAACTCTTCTCACCGAACAATTATCAACACAATTCCAGATCCCGACCAACCATTTTATGCCATGTGTGACGCCTCAAACTTTGGCATTGGCGCAGTATTATTTCAATCTCACAATGGAACAAATAAAATGAACCTAATTTCAGCAAACTCTAGGCTATTCACACAAGCTGAACATAGACTCTCTACACTTATGAGAGAATGCACAGCCATAAAATATACACTTACAGAATATGAATTTTTAATACTTGGATCTAAACATCCAATAGTTTATTTACAGACCATAAACCAATAACTTTTCTTTTTACACAAAAATCAAACCCAAACCATAGAATTTACAAATTTTAACTAATTTTAATGAAATTTCCAAAGTTACATATTGTTCGGACAATAGGAAAAACCTCGCACTACCCGATACTCTCAGTAGAAAAACACTACCTGAATTATTAACACGAAAAATTGAATTAGCACAAAATATAAAATTTTTCCTTGCAAAAGATGAAACATCACCAAGATTACAATGCAAATATGCAGTAAAAACTGATGTAGACCAATCACAAATAAATATTCGACAACATTTTCCACTATACCTAGATCGTCAAAATAATCATTACGAAATAGATTTATTAGGAAAATCAACATTCAAACCGATACCATACTCCTCATGGATAAAAAAAAAAAACACACAGTAAAAACCAGTCAAACAAAAATTTATTTAAAAAAAAGATCTGTTCCCTTTAAAAGAAAAAGAAAATCTCACTGACAATATCAATTTATGAGGCCCACCAATTAACGATTCAAATTATACAATCAACTATGTTTTCAGTTTTCATGACCCACTAGATACAATACCTCTATCCAAAATAGAAATCTAAAAATCTTTTCTACCAAGAACAGAAAAAAAACACTCGAATTGTTACAAAAACATCGAAACCTTAACCCAGTCATCAGAAATGAAAATCTTGGCACAATTAGAAAACCAAGCCGATTTAAGCCGATACTACCATACTAGGAAACAAAAACCTTCTTCGATGTTACAGAAAACTTAACAACACCACTATCAATGAAACCACAGATATCCGAGAATACCAAACAACTGATATCAAAGTACCCTGGTTACACTTAAGTATGATGTTTACAGCTATTCATACCTCGCACTCTTTACACACTAAAGGACACTCAGGAGCAGAAAAAATATACTCAAACTTTATACAAAAAATTTATTTGCCAAATGCACCAATTCGGAAAAAAGTATTGTGCAACAATTACATAACATGTCAATTAAACAAACCATACCCAAACCAAAAACAGATCTCAGAAAAACAGGATTATAAGGCCCAAAGTTTATATTTTAATCACAGAATTTCTTTTGACACAAATGGACAAATATCACCATCCTCAGAAGGAAACTCATATTAAGTGGTAATAGTAAATGCGTTTACATACTACGTAGCACTTAACCCAGTAACTCATTGTAACGCTTGTTATGCATATACAAAACTTTATGAACACTGGATAGCAAAATTTGGTTTACCCGAAATCCTTGTCACAGACAATGGCACTGAATTTATGAACAAAGAAATCATTACACTATGCCACTTATATAACATTAAACACAAACCACGTACATCTCGCGCACCGTGGACTAATGGATTAGTCGAAGGCATGAACCGTTCACTACAAGAAAATCTTAGATGTATAATTAATGGAAATGACACACAATATACCGAATGGTCAACAGATGTAAAACTATTCCCACTATCTTATAATTCACAAACCACAACAAAATTAGGACTATCATCCTATGAAATGGTTTTCAACCAAAATCAACGGACACCAATAATGTTCACAGCACTTTCTTCAAAAAATACACAAGGTTATTGCCAACCTACTAAAGAATCAATATGTTATAATCTACCACTACATACTCACGATGAAGATCATTTTAAAATGCACAAAATTTAAAACTAGCTTCCGGTCGCACACCGAATGAATTTTAAACAGAGATAAAAAACAGAGAAAAAAATTACCAAAAAGTAACAAAAAATTTTTTACAAAGACAAAATATTAATTCTCAAATAAATTCCCAATTGACCTCAGCTACAAATTTAAAAATTGGAACAAATATTTTATTTCCAAGTTTTACAACATAAAAAGAAATTTCTAAGAAACTTCAACCACTCCGAAAAGGACCGTATCAAATAATTGATAAACCCACTGATGTAATATACAAACCTACAGACTTAAACAAAAAAGAAAATTTCAACATCGAAACAATCTTTTAATTTTTTATCCGAAAGAGTACGCACTTCGAGAACTTAATGAATTATACTCTTTTACAGGACTAAAAATTATTAAAAATAGCTCAAAACAAAATCAGAATCAAAGCACTTATATGCACCCCATCCAAAAACAATTAGATAAAAAGGACAAAGAACTTACCAAACAAAAATCAAAAATGTAGACAACAAAAAGATACATCAAACAGAAAGGAAAATCGAAAATTAGAAGAAAAAATTATACCACAAGTTCAAAAAAAAAATCTTCACATAGACAATCATCGCGACAATCATCACAAAAAGATTACAAAACATTCATCCCACAATCTAAAATATTAAAGAAAGTTGAATTTCAAAAACCATTTTAAATTAAATAACATTTTCAGCTCTTGAAAATATTTTCATGGACCGAACAGTTTCTCAAAACTCATGTTGAAAAGCACTTGAACAAACTAGTTCAAATTCAGCCAATCAGAAGCTTTTCCAAATCATCACCTCATTTTTAACACGACTTCTCTAGCCGACAAAAAACCAACCTCAAGATAATCTCTAACTATAACTAAAAGACCTCCAGGTCAGAAACAAGCAAACCACTAAACTTTGACACCTGAAATAAACAAAGTTTCAATACTACAACCCTCTTCTATCAAGTAGTACAAAGATCAACAATATTGTCCCAACGTAGACCTCAAAAACCCCTCAGGCAAAAATATTAAATTTGCCCAAAAAACAAAATGAACATGATGATTAAGCCTAAAGTACGAACATCTCTCAGATACCCCCAAACATCCAATAACTAACAACAAAACCAGGAAGACACTTAAGAGCCCTCCAAACTTTCCCTTCTCAAAAATTGCCGAAATCCAAACCACTTGTGAAAAAATCAATAAATAATCCGACCACACTTGATTTTTGCCTCAAAAATTTAAAATTGATATACGAAGAAATCACTTTATCAAATGCTCGTTTCTCAAACAATTCAGAAATTTCATATTATACTTTCAAATCTTTTTTCAATTTTTTCCAATTTTTTCAAATCTTGTATATTTTTCATTTCCGACATTTTAGAAAAATTCATCCTCACCCTGATAATTTTTTGCAACTTTTTCATCATTTTTCAATCCCAAACCCCAAACCTACGTAAATTTCTCAAAAATCTTTGACCACCTTTTCAGGTACGGTATTTCAAATAACTATCTAAATGTTCCAACATCTATTCAGTAGAACAGATGTTTTTCTGCTGTTTATAAAATTTCTCACATTTTTGACAACGCTGATATTGACAGTATCTAAATTTAAAAAGAAGTTTAGAGTAACTTTCGCATTAGCAACGATACTTTAATCCTTTTCCTTGAAAAATACTACAATAAACATGAAATTACTTCTTAAATAAGAAATTTTCCAAAAATTTAAAAAAATTGCTAATCAACAACCCTCACATCAGTTCCCATCAACAACGTCCCAGGAACCTCCAACAACACCAACAAACGCTCACACAAATAACCATCAATCATCAACACGCATCTCTTTTCAAGACAATCCATATACATTTGAAGAAAGACACGCACGATTGTCCGAACTACTAGAACCAGTAATTTGGCAAGCATCGCTGAGCGAACCACAATACGAACCAGTATATAATATATAACAAGATCTGAATAGAGCAAGACATCAAAGTCAAACTCAAAACACACTAGAAATAAATCGACAAATTACTCATCCAAGACGAAATTTGCAAAACCCCAGAGTTCAATTCAACATACCTCATTCACCAACAACAAATCCTTTAAACCTTTTTAGCAGTACAATTCAGAGTACCCCACAGACTCCATCACAACAAAACACATCAAATATCCCATCAGATTTTTTAGGTTCAACTCCTACATCTGACCAAATCAGAGAAAGCCCTTTTAATCCCCCAGCCACTGCAGAACAACTCCCTTGTTGGGTGACGCATGTTTTTCCTCAAGGCGAACCAAACTTAGTGAATGATCCCATAGAAGTTTCATCTGACACATCATTGTCACTACCTGAAACTCTTTCACTTCTTTCAACCCCTTATTTAATAAAAATTTCATAAACACCTCTTCCACCGAATTTTCCTACGAATCTCGACGCCAGGTATAAAGAAAATTCAACAAAAAACATACAACTACGATTAGATTGGAATACAATTGTAGCACCCCCTCCATTATTTGGACAACGTCACGAAATTCACAGATTACACAACTGGGCACTGAACAGGTTACAATACCGACAAGACATTCACAAAGTTATTCAAGACCATAATATACAAATACTTACACAAGACAACTTGACGCTAAAATTTGAAATCACAGTAAAACTAAATAATATAATTCATCATCTCTTACGCCTAGCCCCTCCAAATATATCAGCTCAATCTTTACCTCCCCCGTTTATAACTACAGAAATAATCTACAAATACGATAGATACACAAAGAAGACAATTGGATATATCACCTTTTAAAAACCATATTCAGGACTATCGTACACATGTATTTTTCAAAGATACCATATTTCAGATTCTTTTGTGTTTCAATTTTTCAAAACCAGATCACACCAATCCTACCCCTCGAACAGGACCTCAGGATTTACTAGTCACCAGAACATGAAGGAAAAACATTACACAAGTATGCAATAAACCAAGTCACTCAATGTGAATCCGAACCACAATCAATCGAAACAACAAATGTAATAGCAACAGCTTACTCTAAAGCACGAGCTACAACACTAACAGGATATAAATTCACAGCGGCATTTTCCGCAAAGAAAGTTCATTGTTCCCAAGTCTCAAACAGAAACAAAAACAGATTAGATCATGAATCTTTCTATCAAAGTAACATTAAAAGAATATTGCACCTCAGCCCTGATGATCGCAAAAACGAACTTGAAAGATTAAAAATCACATCAAATAAAGGCAAAACAGAAAACTAGTAAATTTGCAAGTTTTTCCAGACTCAGCACATCAAGCTGAACTTGAAAAATACCAAGGTCATATAAGATTGGATAAAAAGTACCCATATAACGGCGCACACGGACGATTAACCTATGACATGCACGATAAACACTGGATACCACACATTGGCATAAATAACCCATCAAACTGCAAAGCAGACACAAAAAACAAAGGATACCAAGAGATCATGTTTTTCGATTGGAAAATACAACTCGAAAAAATACAACTCACACGAGATTTATCAGACAACACAATGATCTATCAAGGAATTAGATTACCTTGTAAAAACGACCAAGGATATTGCGATCCTACTACACGCACACAAGCAACAAATGACTGGTTCCCCGAAGACACCTGTACCACATTTCAAGTAGCAAAAATACACGCTAGAATGATAAAATTTCACCAAAAGTATTTTTTTGAATCAATCCTGTTTGAAGATGTAAGCCCTGATTAACTTAGACATAGTAATTTTAGATTTAGAAACATCCATAATATAGAAAAAAAACTAACACATTTCCAAAGATACCCAGAAACTGAACTTGCATGTAAATACAACAAACCACTTTACGAAACACAATATTCAGAAATTCTAGTCGAATACGAAGACGGTTTTGACATGAATACAGGAAAATTAATTATACATGAAATGGCTACATCTCGTTCAACCACTGATGAAAACTCGTATGTCCCAGTAAAATTTCAAAAGATTACAGGAAGAATTGGTTGAAAGTTGAAACCACAAGACAAAGACAGTACACGTTTACAAGAACTATCACTCACGAACACAACTCATTTTGGCGCAATCCACTACGATATACACTTAGACCTGAAACTAGATTACACATTAAGTAGAATCTTTCAAGAAATGTCTTTGACAGAACTTGAAACAGTTCATCGAACTTGAACGCACGCAAATTTTACAATCACTTGCACTAGCAGTACTCAAAATCCCTTATGCATGATATTTATTGTCAGGAAACAGATCAAATTTTTTTGACTACGAAAGAATTATATATTATGGTATTACACTTGTACCAAAAAAGTATCACCTTTATATGTTTTTGAAGATAAAAGATGCTATAAAAGAATCCCAAAATTCTACAAAAATAAAGTACATTTTGTTGATACACTCTCCCGCAGAATTTAATTTTGGGATACAACAGTCCCATGTGGATCACAAAATAGCCACAATGTAGCAAAATTAGACCCTGACGAAGATAAATACTATCTTCTTACACCTTATCCTACACTCATGCAACTTCTCAAAAAATTTCTACCAGAAAGTATTAGAGCTATTTCCCGCAACCCCAATATTGTTTTACAATCAATCGGTACATATTCTAAATCCGACATCCAAATTACGCACAAAAACGGACACAAAACAACGACAATCCATAGATCAAAACCTACGCAAACTTGCAGAAACAGCAGGCCTTTCAGACATATACGCACAAGACTATAGCGGATATTTTAAAGATATAAAAGATTACACTTACTTAATTGGCGAAAAATACAGACCACAAAATAAATCACCGGTAAATATTTTTAGTTTTGTAAATCTGAAAAACGAACTTCTTGCCTTTCTAGGATGGCCATATTACATCTTAGAAAAATTGACTATCTTATACGCAATGTTTAATTTTATTGGATTTCTTTTCTCATGAGTAAAAGGAATCTATAACACATGCGCAATACATACACAAGTAAATCGACAAGCCAGCGTAGCTTGTATACTTTTTGCAGAATTTTTTGGAATTTTCCCCACATCAATAAACAAAATACTTTCAACAAATCTGAAAACTATCAACAAATCCCAACACATTTGATGACTCAAATTATAATACAAACGCATTACCTACGGCACCCCATTTGCCAAATCTACATCATAATCAACCATTATCTTTGGTCTCACGAAATTTTTGAAACTTAGCAATCACAAACCCCCTAAACTTAAGACCCAGCAACTATATTATCCACAACTTTTAATTTTCTTGGATTTCTTTCTTCTCTCTTAAAAGGAATTTACAATACATGCGCAATACACACACAAGTAAATAAACAAGTGTAGCACGCATACTTTTTGCATGATTTATTGGAATATTCTCACCATCAATCAATAAAATTCTTTTAGACGCTCAAATTAAAGAATACAATACCAAGTTATCAACAACACCAAACAAGCATGACGAATCATCCAACGATACGAAAACAACGCCTACAGCAACACAATTGCAAAAACTAAAGCATAATCATTCTCTATCATTGGTACCACGAAATTTCAGATATTGCCCTAACAGACCTCATAACTTCGAGATCTAATTATCCACAAAGCCTAATTCAACACAAAATAACCCAACAACCCAACATGGATGACACACACGAATAAATTATAGAACAACGTTATACCACTAATTTTCGTTCTCAGAACAACTATCTTTTTAACCTACGATGAGCCGCCAGGTTGAATCCCTCCATCGATCAATTTCCCAACCAGCCAACCTCCAGAACAACCTCCCCATCATCCCACTTTTTGCTTTCCCCCCACCTCAGTAACCTCATCATAACAATTCATCCAGCATGGAATCAGATACTAATTTCAACACCACAGTATATAACACTATCTCCCAATTTAACAACTCCGATATCGAAACACCCGACGAATTTGCCAACTCTGAACCCAGTCCATCTACATTTTCCCAACCTCCCTTTCAACCCATCCATTCCCATGTCAAAATTGAACTCCCTTCCCCTCCTTCTCGCATTTCATATGTTACACCCATATATTCCCCTCTAACCAGTGAACCATCCGATAATAACGACCAAGATCACAGACAAACATCACACGAACTTGATAACTTCATAACACTACAACAACAATTACAACACCCTCAAACACTGACTATTCACCAACTCTCACGATCTATAACATCATCCACCCCATCAACCCCAACCCCCTCTTCAAATTATACATCCTCCCAAAACCCGACTTCCTCATCAACCCCGTCCTCTAGTACAAACTGCGCTTACCGAACCTCTAAAAGAAAATTCTTAAATACTCAATTCCCATCTGACCCAGGAACATCCACCACATTCGTCAACCATCCACTTCACACTAATACCAAAGAATTCCTCCAAATATGTCAACCCTTTTCCCCCAATATACGTACTTTCATTCAGACTCCAATGATGAGAAACCCAATTATTTAAACGAGCATGTTTTATACCCTACAGTTTCAGGGACATCTAATTACCACTTTACTAATCCACTATCACTACCACTATATAACACCGCTTATGATGATGAAGTATGTAGCACCAAACTCTATCTTCTAACAACAGCACTAACCCTAAAATGATTTACGCAAACAGGATACAGACAATCACTAATCAAATGCACTGCACCTAAAGATAATGATTATTCTATCGATTATTAGGATCATAACATCATTCGACCTAATGAAGACATCTTCCTAAACAACGACCCCAACTAACTAAAAAAATATTCATCAAGACCCCATAAACCTTCACTCTCAACTTCTTTAATAAAAAGTATGACAACGTCATCTCAGCAGCACTATGAAAAATTCAAACTTTCAGAAATTTAACCACTTTTCACTAACCTTTCATTTCCTCACACCCAAAAAACGTGATTTGCACTGTTCACTCGAAATCATGTTACGAACTAAACAAAAACACACATACACTTACTACAAGTTCATTCAACACCACTGCACTCTCAATGCACCAGCACGACAACCTCACCATAGATATCAATACATTAACTCTAAATACACTTCACCATTTTTTCTTAACTTCACCTATTGTATTAAAGACACTAACTTACAAAGCATCCTCCAAAATTATGATCTCATTGCCCAGATGTATATCTTCTGTCCCCCAACCAAACTCCAAAATGTAGACGAATCCCGCCCACTAATTGTCCCTCATGAAATCCTCCAGCCCGTTGAAGTCCCAATCCTAGAATTCATATATAACACTCGCTATAATCACAAACTATATAATCTTATTCAAACCACTCCGTATGAACAATCACCTCACACTCAAGAGCACAACGTCGTTACAGCAATCGAATTGCTTTGGCCACTTCTGCAAACTAAACACATCATTCGTTTGCTAGCTAAACTACTAACCTCATCTGATATCATCCACGATGTTATTCCCCATGGCTTCTTCACAGACAATTAGGTGATATAAATTCAATATTTCAATAATAAATTCAAAGAACACGAACCATTCTTTTTCAATGTTTTCTTTTTTATTCATAGGCACAATCATCAATCATCTACGAAACAAAAACAATTTAAAAAAGAGAAACTTTTTATCAATTCATAAATTTGTATTCAAAAATTCAAAAACTGAAGCAAAAAAATTATCACGTGCAAGGCAGTAAATTGATATATAAATTCTTTTCCCTAAAGCAGTAAATATTCATACAAATGAAAGTAAATTAATAAATTCAACCCCCAAATCAAGCAGTAAACTTCATAATTTTCAAGTAGTAAATTAATAAAAATTGTTCATAAATTGGAGATAGCAGTACTTACCTTTTTAAAGACGCATCTTCATATTCTCTCGCCCACAACTTCTATCCAAATTCTCACTGCTCGCCCACAATGAATTGCTTAAAATAATGAACTTAAGATTTATGTTTCACTGATAACAACTCTAACAAGTTTTAACACGTTTCAAACTTTCCTTTAAATCGGTTGGAAAGGAATTATATAATAATCCAAACTAACCAACTAAACATAAAAAACCACAACCTAGCAGCATGAGTAAGAAAAGAAAATCCACGGTATCCAAACTTGATTAACACGAGCTTAGAACTAGACAAATTAAACTTTTAAGTCTGAACACAAAAGAACAAAACACCAAAAAGTCGAAAGACAAACCCAAAACATACAATTTGATTTTTAGGAAAAAAACAAAACTAGGACAACAAAAGAAAACACTAGTAATAAAAAAATAGCATGAAAGGTTGAACTAGAACAGGACCCTCCAAAAAGAGAGCATGAAATTATACCCTCAATTATGGTCAGCCCTGATGATCGCAAAAACGAACTTGAAAGATTGAAAATCACATCAAATAAAGGCAAAACAGAAAACTAGTAAATTTGCAAGTTTTTCCAGACTCAGCACATCAAGCTGAACTTGAAAAATACCAAGGTCATATAAGATTGGATAAAAAGTACCCATATAACGGCGCACACGGACGATTAACCTATGACATGCACGATAAACACTGGATACCACACATTGGCATAAATAACCCATCAAACTGCAAAGCAGACACAAAAAACAAAGGATACCAAGAGATCATGTTTTTCGATTGGAAAATACAACTCGAAAAAATACAACTCACACGAGATTTATCAGACAACACAATGATCTATCAAGGAATTAGATTACCTTGTAAAAACGACCAAGGATATTGCGATCCTACTACACGCACACAAGCAACAAATGACTGGTTCCCCGAAGACACCTGTACCACATTTCAAGTAGCAAAAATACACGCTAGAATGATAAAATTTCACCAAAAGTTTTTTTTTGAATCAATCCTGTTTGAAGATGTAAGCCCTGATTAACTTAGACATAGTAATTTTAGATTTAGAAACATCCATAATATAGAAAAAAAACTAACACATTTCCAAAGATACCCAGAAACTGAACTTGCATGTAAATACAACAAACCACTTTACGAAACACAATATTCAGAAATTCTAGTCGAATACGAAGACGGTTTTGACATGAATACAGGAAAATTAATTATACATGAAATGGCTACATCTCGTTCAACCACTGATGAAAACTCGTATGTCCCAGTAAAATTTCAAAAGATTACAGGAAGAATTGGTTGAAAGTTGAAACCACAAGACAAAGACAGTACACGTTTACAAGAACTATCACTCACGAACACAACTCATTTTGGCGCAATCCACTACGATATACACTTAGACCTGAAACTAGATTACACATTAAGTAGAATCTTTCAAGAAATGTCTTTGACAGAACTTGAAACAGTTCATCGAACTTGAACGCACGCAAATTTTACAATCACTTGCACTAGCAGTACTCAAAATCCCTTATGCATGATATTTATTGTCAGGAAACAGATCAAATTTTATTGACTACGAAAGAATTATATATTATGGTATTACACTTGTACCAAAAAAGTATCACCTTTATATGTTTTTGAAGATAAAAGATGCTATAAAAGAATCCCAAAATTCTACAAAAATAAAGTACATTTTGTTGATACACTCTCCCGCAGAATTTAATTTTGGGATACAACAGTCCCATGTGGATCACAAAATAGCCACAATGTAGCAAAATTAGACCCTGACGAAGATAAATACTATCTTCTTACACCTTATCCTACACTCATGCAACTTCTCAAAAAATTTCTACCAGAAAGTATTAGAGCTATTTCCCGCAACCCCAATATTGTTTTACAATCAATCGGTACATATTCTAAATCCGACATCCAAATTACGCACAAAAACGGACACAAAACAACGACAATCCATAGATCAAAACCTACGCAAACTTGCAGAAACAGCAGGCCTTTCAGACATATACGCACAAGACTATAGCGGATATTTTAAAGATATAAAAGATTACACTTACTTAATTGGCGAAAAATACAGACCACAAAATAAATCACCGGTAAATATTTTTAGTTTTGTAAATCTGAAAAACGAACTTCTTGCCTTTCTAGGATGGCCATATTACATCTTAGAAAAATTGACTATCTTATACGCAATGTTTAATTTTATTGGATTTCTTTTCTCATGAGTAAAAGGAATCTATAACACATGCGCAATACATACACAAGTAAATCGACAAGCCAGCGTAGCTTGTATACTTTTTGCAGAATTTTTTGGAATTTTCCCCACATCAAAAAACAAAATACTTTCAACAAATCTGAAAACTATCAACAAATCCCAACACATTTGATGACTCAAATTATAATACAAACGCATTACCTACGGCACCCCATTTGCCAAATCTACATCATAATCAACCATTATCTTTGGTCTCACGAAATTTTTGAAACTTAGCAATCACAAACCCCCTAAACTTAAGACCCAGCAACTATATTATCCACAACTTTTAATTTTCTTGGATTTCTTTCTTCTCTCTTAAAAGGAATTTACAATACATGCGCAATACACACACAAGTAAATAAACAAGTGTAGCACGCATACTTTTTGCATGATTTATTGGAATATTCTCACCATCAATCAATAAAATTCTTTTAGACGCTCAAATTAAAGAATACAATACCAAGTTATCAACAACACCAAACAAGCATGACGAATCATCCAACGATACGAAAACAACGCCTACAGCAACACAATTGCAAAAACTAAAGCATAATCATTCTCTATCATTGGTACCACGAAATTTCAGATATTGCCCTAACAGACCTCATAACTTCGAGATCTAATTATCCACAAAGCCTAATTCAACACAAAATAACCCAACAACCCAACATGGATGACACACACGAATAAATTATAGAACAACGTTATACCACTAATTTTCGTTCTCAGAACAACTATCTTTTTAACCTACGATGAGCCGCCAGGTTGAATCCCTCCATCGATCAATTTCCCAACCAGCCAACCTCCAGAACAACCTCCCCATCATCCCACTTTTTGCTTTCCCCCCACCTCAGTAACCTCATCATAACAATTCATCCAGCATGGAATCAGATACTAATTTCAACACCACAGTATATAACACTATCTCCCAATTTAACAACTCCGATATCGAAACACCCGACGAATTTGCCAACTCTGAACCCAGTCCATCTACATTTTCCCAACCTCCCTTTCAACCCATCCATTCCCATGTCAAAATTGAACTCCCTTCCCCTCCTTCTCGCATTTCATATGTTACACCCATATATTCCCCTCTAACCAGTGAACCATCCGATAATAACGACCAAGATCACAGACAAACATCACACGAACTTGATAACTTCATAACACTACAACAACAATTACAACACCCTCAAACACTGACTATTCACCAACTCTCACGATCTATAACATCATCCACCCCATCAACCCCAACCCCCTCTTCAAATTATACATCCTCCCAAAACCCGACTTCCTCATCAACCCCGTCCTCTAGTACAAACTGCGCTTACCGAACCTCTAAAAGAAAATTCTTAAATACTCAATTCCCATCTGACCCAGGAACATCCACCACATTCGTCAACCATCCACTTCACACTAATACCAAAGAATTCCTCCAAATATGTCAACCCTTTTCCCCCAATATACGTACTTTCTTTCAGACTCCAATGATGAGAAACCCAATTATGTAAACGAGCATGTTTTATACCCTACAGTTTCAGGGACATCTAATTACCACTTTACTAATCCACTATCACTACCACTATATAACACCGCTTATGATGATGAAGTATGTAGCACCAAACTCTATCTTCTAACAACAGCACTAACCCTAAAATAATTTACGCAAACAGGATACAGACAATCACTAATCAAATGCACTGCACCTAAAGATAATGATTATTCTATCGATTATTAGGATCATAACATCATTTGACCTAATGAAGACATCTTCCTAAACAACGACCCCAACTAACTAAAAAAATATTCATCAAGACCCCATAAACCTTCACTCTCAACTTCTTTAATAAAAAGTATGACAACGTCATCTCAGCAGCACTATGAAAAATTCAAACTTTCAGAAATTTAACCACTTTTCACTAACCTTTCATTTCCTCACACCCAAAAAACGTGATTTGCACTGTTCACTCGAAGTCATGTTACGAACTAAACAAAAACACACATACACTTACTACAAGTTCATTCAACACCACTGCACTCTCAATGCACCAGCACGACAACCTCACCATAGATATCAATACATTAACTCTAAATACACTTCACTATTTTTTCTTAACTTCACCTATTGTATTAAAGACACTAACTTACAAAGCATCCTCCAAAATTATGATCTCATTGCCCAGATGTATATCTTCTGTCCCCCAACCAAACTCCAAAATGTAGACGAATCCCGCCCACTAATTGTCCCTCATGAAATCCTCCAGCCCGTTGAAGTCCCAATCCTAGAATTCATATATAACACTCGCTATAATCACAAACTATATAATCTTATTCAAACCACTCCGTATGAACAATCACCTCACACTCAAGAGCACAACGTCGTTACAGCAATCGAATTGCTTTGGCCACTTCTGCAAACTAAACACATCATTCGTTTGCTAGCTAAACTACTAACCTCATCTGATATCATCCACGATGTTATTCCCCATGGCTTCTTCACAGAAAATTAGGTGATATAAATTCAATATTTCAATAATAAATTCAAAGAACACGAACCATTCTTTTTCAATGTTTTCTTTTTTATTCATAGGCACAATCATCAATCATCTACGAAACAAAAACAATTTAAAAAAGAGAAACTTTTTATCAATTCATAAATTTGTATTCAAAAATTCAAAAACTGAAGCAAAAAAATTATCACGTGCAAGGCAGTAAATTGATATATAAATTCTTTTCCCTAAAGCAGTAAATATTCATACAAATGAAAGTAAATTAATAAATTCAACCCCCAAATCAAGCAGTAAACTTCATAATTTTCAAGTAGTAAATTAATAAAAATTGTTCATAAATTGGAGATAGCAGTACTTACCTTTTTAAAGACGCATCTTCATATTCTCTCGCCCACAACTTCTATCCAAATTCTCACTGCTCGCCCACAATGAATTGCTTAAAATAATGAACTTAAGATTTATGTTTCACTGATAACAACTCTAACAAGTTTTAACACGTTTCAAACTTTCCTTTAAATCGGTTGGAAAGGAATTATATAATAATCCAAACTAACCAACTAAACATAAAAAAGCACAACCTAGCAGCATGAGTAAGAAAAGAAAATCCACGGTATCCAAACTTGATTAACACGAGCTTAGAACTAGACAAATTAAACTTTTAAGTCTGAACACAAAAGAACAAAACACCAAAAAGTCGAAAGACAAACCCAAAACATACAATTTGATTTTTAGGAAAAAAACAAAACTAGGACAACAAAAGAAAACACTAGTAATAAAAAAATAGCATGAAAGGTTGAACTAGAACAGGACCCTCCAAAAAGAGAGCATGAAATTATACCCTCAATTATGGTCTAACCCACCAGAAGAGGACGTCCCGAGCATGCTCTATAGCCGGCCTCACCCACCGTGCTACATCCACGCTTTGTGATACCCACGACGCTATTTTTAACGGCAGTTACTCAAGTGTGAGTAGCTCTTAAAAATAACTGAACTAAATAATAACGCTTTTGCGATAAAAAACTAAAACAAGATCATAACTAAAGAACAAGATTAACAAAAGTTTATATATGTAAATAATACAATGCATTGTATAGATAATATACAGCCCAAAGACGAGCAGCAAGGAACTTGACAACCCAATCACACTCCAACTACGGAATGGCAAAACTCACCTGACATGCTGCCTACAATACAATCACTACACTCAATGGAATTAAAGTACGACTTGTCATCGCAGCAAAGGAAACCCATTGCAATAGAACAATGGCCATCTCGATGTTCAAGTATACGTACAGATTCAAGTCAGCAGGCACTGCATCCAAAGCCGAACTACATGCTGTTCCCAGACGACGTTGAGAATAGAAATGTTCCTATCAACCAGATCAACACTCATCACAACTGATCCGATATCATGATACGATCTCCCGAAACGATCGTGATGACAACTCTTCTTCCAAACCAGACAAAAGAGTACGCTCGCAACCTCTAAAGAAAAACACCACCATCCATCCTTCATTACAATAAGAACATTGAAAAACTAAAACTCTCTAAAACCAAAATGGGTGGAACCAGATCTAAACTAGTTATTATCATTGGTTATTATTATGAATTTTTGCTTCTATAAAATCTTAAATACTATACAATTATACTCCATCAAACTAACAACCTACTCATTTGTAAATTATTGACACTACTTGTAGTTTCAACACCAGAACAATTTGAATTAAACTTAGAATACAGTTGTTCTCATTCTGGAACTAACTCGAGCAAACCGATGTACACTAGATCTATTGAGACTAGGAGATATAAGAGTAAGATTAAGATCGGTATAATTCTAAGAAGTTGCACGAATCTATCCGGCAGAAAATAAGATAGCAGGACGAGCAGACGGTGTACCCTATCTGAAATTACTCTATGAGTACAGTAAAAGATACATAACTCGTCTGGTGCGACCAAAAGTCTCGAACAGACCTTAACTAACCTAGAATTAGACAAAAATTAGATTAGAATTAGGCAAATGCCACATTTTTAAAAAAAGTTATATGATAAGAACTAAATAGATATGTCTCTAAATTTGAATAGATCAGATCCAATATCCCGAACAAAACGAGAACTACCCCGTATTGGAAGAAGATGTCGAACAAGAAAGGAAGACTAGGAAGAAATCTAATAACCGATTTCTTGATAGTACGACAAAAACAAGATCGAACTTCTGTATTTAGAATACTATCAGCAGTAAATTTAAATTTTCATTTACTGACATAATATTCGAAGAACTATCTTCAATAACCTTTCATGGCGCTAAACCTATGTATTGTACAAAAAACGACTGATAAAAACAACACTTGCCGTTTTCCTTAAATCAGCTGTAAATAAAAAAAACATCATGAAAAAATATTTATTGAATAAAAAATTACAAAATTTAGTTAGTATAAATCATAAATTGTTAGTATATATAAATCATCTCATCATCCCAGCTTCATCCTAAAACATAACAGCAAATTTCAAAAACTAACATTACTCAAAACTTAAACTCACTAATGTTAGACTATCAAGGCTTATCCTTGCTTTCACTCAAATTAATTTCATTTAAATTTCAGATCATCAAGGCTTCCCTTAGATCTTTAAATTAACCTAAATCTAAAATTTTAAATTTCTAATTATCTAAATCTCTGTTCATCAAGGCCCATCTTTGGATCAAATAGAACAATTTTGATCTACCCCTCCCAATTTAATCAATGTCTAACGACCTCAAACGTCGATTCACTACCCAACCCTTATCAGAGGCCCAGAATTAACAGAAAATTTCAAAAAACTATCCATTCTAATTAAGATAAACAGTAAAGAACTTCGGTTACTCATCCTTCACTTGATTCCCCTCGTCTTAGATGACCCAGGCTAAAATATTTAAACTCAGTAAGTCATAAAATAGTATCTAACGAAATTGTTTCAAAATAGTAAGCTAAAATTAATTATGGGGGAAAGGGAGCCATGATTTTTAGACACTGAAGCGTTCAAAGTAGGAGGTTCCCAAATACTTACAAAAATAAATTTTTTGCTATAGTTTAAATGAATTTGACTAACATTAGCTTATTAAAAAAACTCCAAAAACAGTTCACCAAATACAGTTGCCTTTTCTGCGTTTTCTTACGTGACAAAATTTTTAGCTATTATGTTCGAATAGAAAGTAAGAACTTAAAACGGTAACTTAAAAAAGTGCATTACTCTAGTTAATTGGAAAATGGTATCCATACAATTCAATAGCATAAAAAGTTGGACAATTTTAAAAGTTTCATATTTTACGAAAGTTACCGCTAGTCATTTTTGATTTTTTTTGAGCTAAAGACATCAATGACTTGCTGGTTGATGGCTAAATTTTAAAAATCATCAACAAAAGCTATTTAAAAACCGAAACAGATCCGCGGGCAAACATTTTGTCATATTTTGAAGTTTCCAAAGAATAAAAAACATTTGTATCATAGACCGCTTGTATCAATTGTTCTATTAATCGAGAACCAGGAAAGATGTTGGGACGACGTGTCCAGCCTTGCGGAAGGAAATAAGGATGTTGTTTTCCCGGATTCCAGAATCCGGAGGGGTCTCGGGAGAGAGATTGAACATTTTTTTAAACCATTTTTTAATTTCCTGGAGATGTCCTGAATTGAATTAATAACATCCAAATTCGTTTTCAGATCATGAGAAGCTAGGAAATGAGGGAAAGGGTTGATCCACCTTCGATGGAGATGATGATTTTTATCTACTGAACAAAAACAACAGTAATATTATAAATAAGTACTCGCCCTGTTTTTAGGAGTGCCCTCGTGGTCTGGGGATACTGAGACCCAGCCATGAGCTCACTATTTCTGCATATAATTCAGTTAATTAGAGCGTTCTGATCGAAGCCGGAAACAGTAACGTTTTTGTCGACCCGATTTTAGAAAGACCACCAAAAGAAAGACGGTGAAAAGCTTGTAGAGCTGTGTTTAGACGCTAGCCAGTCGTTTTAGAACCTAGGTTTTTTCCGTCGATATGTACTTCCGGGCGACTTGTTTATATGGCGCTCCTGGGTGTTATTCATTTTGAACGTCATGACCGGCAGAACCTTTAACGAGCACTCCGCGCGAGCGGATGCTCACAAAAAGGCTTTACCCAACCGGGCGGAAGGGTATTCGGAACGCGGAAGCCTTCCGGATTCCCGTGAATAGCTTTTTAACCTAAGAAAAACAATAAACATAAAAAAAACAACCGAAAAAATCCAAAAACAATAAAAAGTATAAAATCAGTAGAAATCATCCCTCCAGACAAGATGTGATCCGACCCTCCCGTTTGTTGTTGTTAGATATATTGCTGTTACAGGAAGTTTTATCAGTCAGGATTGATACGATCAATTTTGTGGCCCGTTTGTGGTGCTTGTACTGTAGGGTTATTTGAGTATTTAAGCACGTTAATGCTAATTTGCGCTCAATCCGGAAGGGTCTCGGGATTAGAGAAGAAAACTGATCCGTCAAGCAGTGCAAGGAGCGACAAGAAGGGGCTCAAGGGCAACAACAATCGACTGTTGTGTATGGTTTACAAGTTTTATATCCCTTTGTTACAAAATGTCAGATATAAATCTGTGGGGGGCCTGCACTGTAGTGACCCTTCAACTAACTGCGAATTAAGCACCTTAATTCTGGTTTTGAACAAACCCGGAGGGGTATAATATTACTAGTATTACTAATTATACAGCTTAAATTAATACTCCTATACCGTTTTCTAGTGAAAAACACAGTAAGCAGACCGGTTTTTAGGGTCAAAATAGCGATATTTTGATCCCCCTAAAAACCGCGATTTTTGAGATGACGATGTTTTTCGAAAGGGAAAAAAAGCGCAAAATTAGTAAATTACATTGTATTGTACTAGTTTAATAGGTAAAATCGGTTGAGTTTCGTTCAGAAAAAGTTGGAACTAATTTGGTACCAAAAACCGACTTTTCTTGAATTTTGAACAAACGAAACGCTACAAACTAAAATTTTTTTAAAAATTTTCGATTTAGGACAGTTTAAATTGTTGTTCAGACAACGTTTGCTAATGAATCGACAGGTTTCAAAACCGGTATACCAATAACCTTCCGGGTTACAGTGAAAACGAACTTAACGTGTTTGATTTAGTGGATTCATCAATAGCATTGGGTCCAAATAGCATTGTTTTTGGCAATTTTTTTCAGCTGAAACATTTTAGATTGGGTTTTTTGCAATGAGCTAGAAAAGTATAGTCCTTTTGAGCTCGGATCAATAATTTTTAGCTCGAAAAAACAAAAATTGCGAAAAAAGTTAGGCGGAACCTAAGAAGAAAATTTTTGACTTTAGAAAAAAGACTTTTTGGTTAATAACTTTGGAACAACTGTAGAAATCCAATTGAACTTGGTACCATTAGATCAGAAATTAGGTGAGCTCACCGATGAAATTTTCAATTTTTTGAAAAAACAAGCATGAAATTTTTTAAGATTGTTTTTAGCAAAATTACTAATTTGTGAAGGTAGACCCTTCACGTTTTGTGATTTTGTTTTGGAAAGCCCTTATACCGCTACCAAGGGGTAGTAACGGTTGACTAAGGCAATTGTACGCTGTTTTAGACAAAAAAGGAGGGCTAATGAACCCAGAAAAATAGTCAAGTCAAAACTAGGCTAGTTATAAGACCCTTCACAGTTAAGGAGAATTGCCAAATAAGCAGCTTAGCTTCGATCCGGAAGGGTCTAGGGACGGAAAATACACCCTTCGGAGTTAGTTCCTACAGCAAAACAGCATCGGACAACGTATCCGGAATGGTCACGGGTGAGATTTTAAAAAATCCCGGAAAAGCTAATTTTGCCAATCCGAAAGGGTCCCAATTTTGCCAATCCGGAGGGGTCCTACTTATGCCAATCCAGAAGGGTCCCATTTTTGCCAATCCGGAAGGGTCCCAATTTTGCCAATCCGGAGAGTTCCTACTTTTGCCAATCCGGAGGGGTCCCAATTTTGCCAATCCGGATGGGTCCTTTTTTTGCCAATCCGGAGGGGTCCCAATTTTGCCAATCCGGAGGGGTCCCATTTTTATCAATCCGGAGGGGTCCAAACTTTGCCACTTCGGAAGGGTCCTGTTTTTGTCAAAACTTATGTAGACAAAATAAAAGTAAATAGTGAAAGGTATTAGGTTATTAGGAGACAGGCTAAGAACCAGTGACTGCACTGGTAACTTGCCTTTTATAGAAGACCAGACGAAAAAAAAAACAAGTCTAAGCCCGGAGATTTGCGACACTAAATCTAAATTAAACAAGAGTTTGTCACTGAGTTGTGTGGATTGAAACCCAAATCGTTATCTGAAAAAGTGATAACCTTGAGGATTTTAGTAGGTCTAGCTCGGCCAATCCGAGGGCAGATAAGCAACACAGGACTCGGTGGGTTTAATAGACGCCCACTTGAGAAAATTACTGCTTTCAGTTTTGTCTGTTTGGCGCGGCACCGAACAGGTAAAGCTGCTCTTTCCTTAGAAACAACTTCGACTTTTATATTGCGATAAACTTAAGTACAAATCACATACGTTTTGCATTGAGAATATTTTTTTTATTCTCCTTCGTTTTTGGTTTTAAATCAATAATATTTGCTCTTGATCGGGTAGTGAGGACACTATCTTTTATAAAAATTGATATCATCAGACTGTGCTAGCTTCATATCTGACAACTAATAATCGATAATTATGAATAAATTGTATACACTCTGTACTGTGATAACATACAAGGATTTGTGGATTCGTGGTCACTATTTAAGTAAAGCTTTGAAAATTTATTGTGTGATGTTATTATTATCAGTAGTTAAACAATAAGGATGCTAGCAATCGAATTGAGTGTATAGGCAGTAAGAAGGGATAAATCGAATATGAGTCTAGACAAGTCAAGGATACCTAAACTAAGTGATAGATCCAGGAAATTTAACCCGGGCCGTCAAAGGGAAGAAAAGTTCAGGCAGCATGGTTGAAACCAGAAGTTAAAAGTCCTCAGAAGGACGGAAAGCAAGGCTAGAGGTAAAGGTCCATCCGGACCCTGGCATCGATGAGAACGAGGAGGGACATGGACCGGAAGGGAGTGGAAACAGAAGATTGGCGAGTGAATCTACTCCGGTAGAACAAGGCCAAGGTTTTGCCACTTCCACCGAGACCCTGGACCGAGAAGAGATGTCGGAACTGTCCGACATATCTACTGAAAATTTGGCGATTACAAAATCACCCAGAGACAACACCATGATGCTTGGCGTGACGGAGAAACCGGCAACGTGCTAAGCGTTTTCAGAAAGAGTGAAGACCACTTTCGGAAACTTCTTTCCATTTACCATGGAAACCGGTACAGGCGATGAAGTAGAAACCCAGGAAGAAGAAGAGGACGATGACGGGCAAGATGACTCTGGATCTCGAGTCAGCCTCAAATGTTCGACTCAGGAGAGTGATGCATACACCGATAGAGAGACTGGCTCTATGGACCGATTTGGTGTGGTCAGGACAATAAGCAAGGCCACAAACGGATCAGGCCAGTCAGGAGACTTTGTGACCATGACAAATTCGGAGATGCGAACAGGTAAGAACAGAAACACAGGGCTATGTAACCCACCTGCGGATCCAGAAGTGGATCATGAAGAGACGTCGAGGCAGAGAATCAAGACCCGAGTCTCGACCAGCACCAAGCTACCTGGAAGCAACAGGGTGACACCGCCACTTTTGACATCATTAGTGGACAACGGAGCATCAATCGAAGAAGCCTTGACAACATATTGGGCAGCATAGGAGAACAAAACGAACAGATGTCCTTAAGAATGAGTGAACTAGAAAGGGTAGTCCACGTCGAAAAAGAAAACCTGCGGGAAGAGATCAACCGCAATAGACAAGAAGTTAGCAGAAGCGAAAAACGCTTGAAGGAGAGAACGGACAAATACTTGGCCAAGAACTTGTCGCGAATGACGGGGGAAGTTGAGCAAAGATAGTTAAGATTGAGAGATGACATGGAGAAGTTGTGAATTCAACAAGAGCAGACTCTTGAGACTTTTGAGACGAAGATAGACGCGATGATGGAGAGGCGAACACACGCTATCATGGATAGGTTGGATGGGCTACTAGGAAGCAGGAGTGGTTCGAAGACTGGGAAACCAAACTCAGGAGAACTCGGCAGGGAGCCAAAAGTGAACTTCAAGGAACAAACCAATAGAAGAAAGACACATGGATCCACTAGAGCAAGAGGCAGTTCAAACAGATATGCCACAGGGGTAATAGGCCACGGGGCCCAAACATCAGAGGAAGTTCGACTGGCAACAGACCGACTTCAAACGAACAACCGACGCAAGACACACATGCGACTGGGAGATGTGATTCCAGGAACTGGAGTCATGCGAATCAAGGAAAAATTCATCCCAGCGATTCGGAGAGGAGGGATCAGAGGGCAATAATGCTCAAGTGGGGCATTCAAGGGACGCGGCATCAATAGCCACAGCCTTTGAACCTCTGAACAGGTTCTAGGAAACATTCCTAACGAGGTTATCTAGAACCAATGAACGTAGTGAAAAGTCCAGAGGGGTTTTCAAGAAACCAAGATGGTATAAAGTTGAATCTGATGGCTCTTTTGATACCTGGATAGAGGTAATGAAACTGCATTTTGAAGAAGAGGACTTGACAGAAAAGACAGAATGCAGTGCGCTCACCAGTAATCTGGAAGGGACAGCCCTAGACTGTAAGATGGCCAAAAAGCAATACCAGCGGGACATTGTTAAGAAAATCTTTGAAATCTTGTTAAATCGTTTTGGCCCAGGGGTGCAAGAACACCAAGCAATTATGTGCTTCGAGAAACGGAGGCAACATGAAGACGAGACAATATACAAGTTTCAAGACGATTTGGAGATGCTTAGAAGGCGTAGCCAAACAGATGAGTCGAACAGAAGGATGAACCTGGCAGTAGCCTCAAAATTCATCGATGGTGTGAAAAATGATGAGCTTCGAACGATGCTAGCGACACATAACACACTACTTTCAAACAATGCGCCAACACCAGAGGAGTTGAGACTCAAATCAAAAGAATATCTTTCACTGAAGCTTCCATCGAGATCTGGATATTACAAAAACAACTATGGAAATTTTAGCAATGGACCTGCAAACCAAGGTAACAACTGGTACCAACCAAGGGACGATATTGACAAGAGACGATCTTGTGCAAATTGCAGTTCGACTGACCCTCATGTGTCAGCATGCCCAACCTACAAACAGGGCATGAAAGCCATAGGCTTAAGCCTCAATGATGAAGATTGCTCAGAGGTCGATCATGAAGATTTCAAGAGAGGAGTAATTGCAAAATTAGAGCCAAGGTGTTTCTGTTGTAACTTGGAAGGTCATTTTAAATCGGATTGTCCACAATTTTGGGATGATGTGGCGGACATCAAATATCCAAGGCATAAGGAGGCTCTATGGGGTGTGAAAAACAGCAAGGTTTGCCTGTTGAGTGAAGCGGAGGCACGCAGGAATGAGAAACCGCAAGAGCTGGCAACAAAGAAGATGCAGGCAGTAACGGAAGAACTACATGAACCGGAACCAGTGATTGTGGCAGATGACTTCAAGATAGACTATAGGGCAGCCGTGAGAGATGCTTTAAACAGAGTCCAGGAGGAGTTGCTGACGAAGGAGATCTAACAAAAGGTGAAACTCGAACTAGAGAATGAGAAAATTCAGGAAAGGCTAAACGCCTTCGAGGCATCAGAAGTCGAAGAAACGAAAGCACCAAGCAGTTTGAGCATGAAACAAAACGTGATGTCTGGGCAGACGATCGGCATAAGGAAGCAGAATACAGTCAATAATTTCAGTTGGGGAGCATCAGATGACCAGGAACCTAAGTGGACCCTCAGAGTTCACTATGATGCACTTAGACACATATGCAGATTATGCAGAGACAGGTAGAGCCACGCACTGAGTCAAGGGCTGTGCGAGCGTTGTTGACAACGGGTGGCCCTCGAACAGAGAAACTCCACGGGCGCTATGTGGAAGCCTATGGACCGTATCAGGTGATGTTGAACGTTGACGGAATCAGTACCTATACAAGGACCTACGTCACAACCAATAGTCACAAAATGGGGCAGATCTATTTGGTTCAGGAAGAACTCAAGGTCCGTAGAATTGGCCATGATGTCATGATGGAGCAAGATGCAGTACTCCATAGGGTATGAGGCAGATGTATACATAGGGTATGAGGCAGATGTGACTGCACATCTGCTAGACACCAATGGGAAGGAAATTGCAGTAACAGGACTACTGGATACAGGAGCAGTGGTAAGCGTGATGCCAAGAAAGACTTGGGAAAGAATGGGTTTCACGAGGGAAGATCTAATTCCAGTGAACCTCAGATTGGCGGCCACCAACCGCGGAGCAATCTAAGTTGCCGGAAGGACACCAATAACCGTCCTTCACATGGGAGGACGCGATCTTTGGATGAGCTTCCTGGTGGTTGAGAATTTAGACGACTCAGACCAATTCATCTTGGGCCGTGATTTTGTCCGGAACTTCGATGTGATGATTGCCTTGAACAATGGCCTAATAAGGATTAGAAACCCGGACAGGAAGTATGTTAAGAAACCAATTAATAGAATACTAACAAAAGAAAACAAGGTACCAATTTTTTTTAAGATAGAAAGGTAAGACTACAGCCGGGACAAGCTGTAATAGCAGTTTTTAGGATGAGAAATTTAAATTCGTTAAGTGATAGTAAACAGGTTTGTCTGGTACCCAACCCAAATATTCAAAGCTCGGTGATTTTAGGCCGGAGCTTTTCAGTAACACAAAACGGGCTGTCTCAGTGTGTTGCTGAACACACTGTACACCAAGGTTACAATCCAGCGTGAAAAAAACTTGGTAGCGCTTTGCCGATGAAAACCGACTATGAGGAGACACAAAACTTGAAGAGATATGATGTTGAAGACTGTCCAAATCATGCTGATAAAGATAAAATTTTAAAGAGAATTCATGAATTTTAATCTATTAAAATCTGTTTTCAATGCAATCCGAAACGGATGAAGGCTTGTCGAGTTGCTCAAACTTTCCAGAAAGCCCCTTGTCATATGAACCAGATTCCGACATACTGGTTTTGCCAGAGATAGAAAACTTGAGAGGGAAATAAGGCGAGGGAGATTTTGAATCATTAAGGGCGGTTTTAAATCGGAACGTGGATGTATTTTCAAAACATAAGGCGGATATAGGTCGTTGCAATTTTGTCGAACACGAAATCGAATTAGAGGAAGACGTCAATCCTCATAGGGAAGACGCAATGCGAATGACGCCTCATAAATCGGAAGAATGCCGAGCGGAAAAAAATGTTGCTCGAATACGACAAGATAGAACCCTCGAAATCGCCTTCGGCTTGCGGGGTAGTCATGGCCGAGAAGAAAAAAGGGCTTAGGTTCTGTTGCGACTTTCGTTACCTGAACGCAGTGGCAATAAAAGATGCGTACCGATACCGCGAATAGACGAGAGCCTCTCAAAACTTGGTGAAGCCAAGTTCTTCACCACACTGGACTTGGGTTCTGCCTTCTGGCAGGTTCCTCTGCAGAAGAAGGAAAGAGAAAAGACCGGATTCGCATGTGAATTGGGGTTGTACCAATGGAAGAAGATGCCCTTTGGCTTGTGCAACGCCACGGCCACTTTTCAAAGACTGATGGCTCAGGCTTTAACCAGAGTGACGAAGAAGTACGGGAACCTTGTGATGTGTTATGTGGATGACGTGGTCATAGCAACACCAACCCTGGAAGACCATATTGATCGGCTCGATGAGGCCTTTGGCTGCATGAAAAGAGCAGGATTGAAATGCAAACTATCGAAATGTGAAATCCTCAGGGATTCAATCAAGTATCTGGGAAGAATGGTGGACAGGCATGGCGTTAGGCCGGAACCGGAAGCAGTGTTGACATGGAAGGCTCCCAGATTGGACAAACTTTTCAGGAGCTTCCTTGGGTTTGCCAATTATTACCGTGAAATCATAAAAGGATACACAGACAAGGTGTATCCTATGCCATGAAAGGGATCGTAGGACATTAGCTCAGCAACTTGTGTCCTCGATACCCTAAAACGTCTTGACAAGTACATCATACAAACAAAAAGAACAGGTGAAAGGGACGCAAAGGAAAACCGTCAACTTTGAGGATCAGGATCAGAAAAGCAAAGAGGTTGAAAAAAACCTGGAGCAAGAAAAATTGTCCGGGAGAAGGACGTTGATGGGAACAGGCGAGTTTATCAACCAGACCAGGGACAAGAAAGTTTGTCCGGGGAGTCATGTGTAGGGGAAAATGTTTAGGGCGAGAAACAAAACCTGGAGGATAAATTTTTGTCCGAGGAGTTCAGATGGATGAGCAGAGCGCATAAAACTGATCCCAAAAAGGAAACATGCTCATTGACAAATTCTTCCGTTGATGACGACTCGAGGAAGTCAGGAATTGTTATTTACTCAGACAGCAACTCGATCACAGGATCGGAATTGTCAGAGCTAGCGATCCACACGTTGCTAGTGGAGACTCGAGCAAGAGACCTGGACAGAAAAGTACATCAAGACCCTGACAAGAATCGCTACCTGGCAACCAGCGAAACAGTCTTTGACAACGCAGCAGATGTTCTAGAAACAATAGCCGTATCGAGACGATCGATGAGTTTGTTGCCGCAGAAAGTTGTAGCAAGGACTTCAGTCAAGAGACAGAACCATTTGCGAAAGTTTGGTGCGTGAAAATGGAAGATGACACGCATGAGCCCGATGAAACGAACAGTCATTTGAGGGTCATGATGACGTAGTTGAAGTAGAGATACAGACTCTCAGACCTACTAAGAGCACAAAGAAATGACCGCATGACAAGTAAACTGAAAAGGTGGATCGAAAAAGGAACACTTGACAAAGGTGACCTGGAGGAAGACAGTTACCGTCTTCTGAGACGGTGCTTTATGCAAAAAGAGGGAAAGGTATACCCGAACAAGGACGGGCTCGTGGCTTGTAAGAGAAGAGAAGAAAATCCTGTACAAAAACAACGCGATAGTGTTGCCGCAACTATCAGACAGAACTTTTTTATTCAGGTCGCACGATCAGATTGGCCATCAGGGAATCGGCAAAGTATACCAGAGGATCCTGAAGCGCTTTGAGTGGCCTGGAATGAAGAAGGCATGAGAGAAGTGGGTAACAGCGTGTCTGTGGTACCAACAGGTCAAGGACCCAAAGAAATTGCGATTTTCCTTGCAGTCGATCGAGTCATCTGAACTTAACGAGGTGCTGCAGATAGACTACCAGAAAATATCTATGACAGACAGTGGCTATAATCAGGTCTTGGTCATGATAGACCACTTCACGAATTATGCAGAGGCCGTGCCCTGCATAACTGCATCAGCAGAAGAGACGTGCGATCATCTAATCAACACGTGGATTGCGAGACATGGTTATCCGATGACGTTTCAGTCGGATAATGGAACAGCTTTCGTCGGAAAACTTACGAAAGAGCTCATGAGACACTCACAGGTGGCTCAAGCTCACTCCACGGCATACCATCTCAGATGAATGGCTAAGTGCAAAGGCAAAATCGGACGTTGGTGTCGGTGCTGAGGGTATTTTGTTCCAGGCACATGACCGATTGGGACAGATACCTTCCACAGGTGATGAGAGCTTACAACAGCACGAAACACTCCACCACCGGAGTTAGTCCACACATGATGTTGACCGGACACGAGACGTATTTGCCCTTGACTTTCTTTTACCCAGAGTATGAAGGGAAGAAAACATCACCACAAGTCTACTAAAGGGATGTGATTAGACGTCAACAAGAATTAAACGACTTGTGTAGACGGAACACTGGCAAGGCAGAGGAGAAAATTTGATAAAAAAAGCAGCTGGTGCAAAGCTTACTCGGTAGGAGACTACTTGTGGGTATTTCTAAAAGTTATACCACCAAAAGGAACGAAAAAGCTCCTAAAAAGTGGAGGGGACCCTTCATGTTTACGGAAATGCGCCAGGAGGGACGTTTTTATAGACTGAGTACTGGCCGAGCCGCTCACTACGAAAATATTAAGCCACACAACCCATCTACGGAAGACTGGTGTATACCTGCAGACATGGAAGAGGGGGATTATCTGAGGATGGACCCTGCCTGTGAGGTCAATGAGAAGGGCGCCAGGGGAAAGAATGATGGGAATAAGGTCTTCGAGTAAGGATCAAGTCCACCACTGGACCTGTATCCCAATGCGGTGGTTGAAGCGGATGAAGAAACCTTACCCTACGCAGAAGAGGATTGGCAAGACTCCAAACAAATGGAGGTCACCAAGAATTTGGAACCAGATCTCCGTTTACGATACAGACTCGACAGAGTGACAGGACAAGACTCACAAAGAAATAGAATCCTTACGGAGATGAATTTGTAGTGGACAGAATAGATCTGAAGAAGATAGTTGAAGAATTGGTGGGTCTAGAAGAAATAACCGTGTCGCAAGACATCGACATAGTCGACGAGCGCGACGAGGAGTGGATCGATGACCGGTCTAAACCCGCGTAAGATTACGACGACGAGCAACAGCAATCTTATGAACAAGATTTGACAAATCTGCGTGTCTTGGAATGACTGAACGAAATGACGTTGGACCCAAAGGAGACCATTGTCACGATTCAAGATGTAGACCATGAGAGCATGAAATACATGAAAACAGAAAAGATTGAGCCTCGCTGGGCTGCCCAGGAAGGGCAATTACTCATTCCTGCATCCAACCTCGATTTAATATCCGGTATGCGATCGATGTTCATATGCCAATAAATATTTTTTTTCGTGGACTGGTGGTATGACTTACCCACACTGAAAAATTACTATTAAAAAAATTAAGAATAGCAAGAGAGACAGGTGATCTAGAAGCAGAAATAGGCGAGGACCCTAAAAAACCGGACATAGGGAGAGTAGTTGAGGGTTAAACCAACTTGCCAAATGATTACTCAAGTAGCATTAGATTGAAAATAGCGATTTTATGCTTGCAAATAGAACATGTGCGATAGCGATCACTGTGGACATGAGTTTTAGGACAGCGTTTGCAGCAGATTTTAAGAGAGAATATAAAAACGTAGATTTCCTTTGGAAGCAAAGACCAGGGATAGGAGGCGTTGCAGCTTTGGCTCCGGCGGCTTCACAGATACCAGGAAAGTTTTTTGCTTCCTGGTGACGAGGGCGATGGAGAAGCGGCATGTCGACCCGGAAAACTTGGTCTTGTCCTTGACGAGACTGAGAGACTTCCTTGTGGAAAGGGAGGTAAAGGAAAACTTGCTTCCAGTATACGACCCGAACCGAGGACGACTGCATCCACGGGAGCTATATGCACTGATTCACGTAATCGTTTCTGATACTAAGATACAAATATACTTACATAAAAAATATTATTTGAGTATAGGCTGAATTAAGGTTGCATGCAGGAATGTGTCATACTAAGTGTGTTGTTTGTGATAAATTTGTTGTGTGATATGTGTGTTGTGTTTTGTTTTTAACATCCTGGGCAAGAAGGGATTAGTGACCATGAATAAATGAAGGACGATCTTTGGAATAGATCCAAAGTTTGGACTGTCCATTCTTAGGTTGAATTCCAAAATCTTTAGCTATAAACTGATTTTAATATATTTTAAGATCAAAATATTTTTATCTGACTGTTTTAAATAAGTTTTATTACAAATTTAGAGTGACGCTGATAAATGTGATATTCTTGACGACTTTTCTAGATCTTGATTGTTCATTCAATCTTTCATCAGATTTCAACTGGCACAAACTGATAATCGAACAGAATTTAGCGAAATGGACAACTTCGATTTGAATGAATTGATGGACCTAGCGGAGGCATATATAGGACCGATGAAAGATGCGATCTGTCGTCGGCTGTCGATACTACACTCTGGAGGACCCAGAGGAAGTCAGTTGCTGGTCGCCTTGACAAACATCTTAGGGCATGATAACCGTGGGGACCGCCTCACGGAAGTTTTATTGATGACCGCATATGGAGAAAGAGGAGTGCTAGACCGCCCAAACATGAGGGTAATGAGGTGGAGAAACGGGGCTCTCTCAGGAAGTGACTTGGCGAACGAGCCTGGATTGGGAAGTTCCAGGATCTGCCAACCAGGTAAGATGCCTCTGCCAACCAAGCCTAGAACTGGTCTGAGAAGAATGCATCAGAAGATGAACAGCGAGGCTGCCTCGTCTAGTTCACAACTGAGAGCAGCTGTGCCGCCAAAGAGGGCGAGAGTGGAAGAAGAAGTTCAGACGAACGAAACGATGCAAGACCTCAACGGAACGATGGAAGAAATGAAGAAGACCAGAATAGAGCTAGATGAAGTGACGAAGACTATGCTCAGTGTAGAAGAAGGGATATGTGGAAGAAACTGTTTGAAGATTGCACCAAGAAACAGGGTCAGGAAATAGAACGCTTGAGGCAAGAATATAGAGAGCGATCGGAACGGCTGGCGTTGACGACGGCAGTGGGAAAAGTGATACCTGCAAGGAATGTTCCTCGTGGTCAGTCCCTGATGGAGCTCCTGACGCCTCGCAAACTAAGTCAGACGACGGAGATGCGACCCCCGACTACGACAGGAAGAGTAACAATCCCGGACCCAAGTGATACCCTAGGTGACCCAGTCGTAGAGCAGACAGTGAGAAAGTTGCTAGAAACAGCTGGAAGATTAGTCGCTAATAGGAATACGCCAGGTTCCGGGGTGACTGCACCCTATGGAAGATTAGACGACACAGGCAGAGTGGAACTATCCCGAGAAACGACAAGGAAAACGGGAATTGACAGTGTCACGTTACCAGCAAAAACACCTAGAGCCCCTGAGAGGAAGATAAGAGAAATGCCAATTAAGAAAGTGTCCCGAGTGTTTGACGTGCAGAAGAACAACCAGGTGAAGAATAACTTCACAGGATATCCGGATGCTGATCCGCGAGCCTGCTTTAATCGATTGACTTAGATTCCGGTGATAAACATGCAACAAACACTGCTCGGGACATCTCATTTGATACTGGGTGACAGTTTGGTGAGAGTTATCCAAATCATGAGAACATCTTGGATCACCACGGTTATGGTCTTTGGAGGTGCAACGATAGTCCAGCTATTTCGAATGGTGGACCTAATGAACCCAGGGAGGAATCCTATGACAATGATCCTTATAGGGAAAATCAATTTATCTAGAGGCTCAGAAGAGGCACAATGGGAATCGATGATGGTGTGCCTACTCACAACTCTCTGGCAGAAATTCTGGTGCGCGGTACTGACCGTTTGCACCGTACCAATGAGCACAAAAACGTTGACATCGTCAAGAAGAAGGCATAATGAAGGAGTCATCAGGTGGAACAACATACTGAGAAATCTGGCGAGTAGGAATGCAGCACGGATGATCCTTATGGACAATGAACACGAGCTAAGAGCTATGAATCAGACCAGACTAACCACCGATGGGATCCACTATGATAGTATCGAAGGACAAGACCGGATAAAACGAGTCTTCCAGGAGCGACTGGATGAAATGGAAGTCGAGCTTTTGACACGGGAGTCTTAAAGAAAGAAGAAACGACGAACGAGCCGGCAATCTCAACCTTTCACCCCTAACAAAAAACACGTCTGGGAACGGTCCCAGCCGTGACCTACAGGCAGCAAAGCTCTAGCGAGCCAGGGAAAAGGACGGATGGCAGGACCGATTGGGAGAAGCGCCAGTAAGAAGAACCATTCATCCAAGGCGAAGATTAGGACCTGTCAACCCAATTGCGTAGAACACAAGCAACTCGAGATCAAAGACTATATCAGAGGCTACAAGTATCAGCCGAGAAGAGCGACGACCAGACAGGAGCTCTTTGATGTGGTCGAGGCCCATACCATCCCCTGGCATATCTACAAACAAGACCTGATGAAAATGAACCTTCAAACGGTAAGGTTTGCAGCAGATGCCATAAGGATGCTAAATGGAGCGAGAATATCCGTCAATGGGCTGGATTGGTGGATTGGTTGATTGGTGGACAGGCGTGGATTGGTTGATATCAGCTGGCATAAACTTCAGCTCCAAGACCGACTTGATATTCGCTGATTTAGAGGGACTGCCCTCAAACAAAACAATGGGTCCAGTAAATGCAAGACCTTTGCAAGATGTGAAACCGAATCATGATGAAGGAAATCGAGAAGAAAGGCCCGGAAAATTCTTTTTAACGATGGCACTAGTAGGACAACATATGAAGATGTTCAAGCAAATACGAGCACTCCTAGGTCACGTAAACGATAGAGCGTACCCGAAACAAGTGACTCAAGAAGGCGATGTTCCGAGATATTGTGGGATGAAGACGATTAGGAAAGACGAGAAAAGAGAAAGGCAAAGAATATGATAGTTGCGAACTCAGACTTCGTACATACTCCCAAGTCTCTGTTTTGGCCTGACGTTATAATGTTGGCAGCGGTCGACCTGGACATAATGCAGTCGGTGTCAATGGCCATCGGGGTACAAAGACAGATGGAAATGAGTCTGATCACAATCGTATTTGTCAGCATAAACGATCATCTACACAGTCGGGGTTTCCTGAGCAGACCCAGAGAGCCTACGACGGCCGAAGACGCAGCATGGCCAGCTATAAAGGATATCCTCGAATCGATGGGTGAAGTAGTGGACACGCTGAAAGAAGGTGCCCTCCCCAAGATAACACCGAGAGCCGTGTTTGCACTGTCTCCGGGATATGCACATCTCCCGGATGGACTGAAGTTTGTATACGCGATGGTAGCGTTGCTCTCGGACAGGAAATTTGAAGTGATCAAATCTGCCCCAAATCGCGTAATAGATATGGAGAACCTAAGACCACTTAGGGCGGAATTACCTGCGTTCGTTTTGGTCTGACATCTCGAATGCGATGCGAGGATTTAAGGACCATTCACTACACATGTTAGTGTTAGACGAAGTACTGGAGTTGGAACTGTCCAACTTCAGCGGACAACTTAAACTGAAACCAGGAATTGACGATGACCATCGAGTAATTGTAGCAATGTATAACGACTTATGGTTCCGAAGAACAGAAACAAAAGAGGAATCGGAAAGAAGGAAGAATTCCAAGGAGACGAGTGCTCACTTGGAAGCAATGGTTTTGAGATTGAAAAAAGTCGCTGCACTTGACCCCTCGGATAGCCGCACTGGGCACGGACGCTTTCGAGCAAGATCATTGATGATCAAGAAGACCCATGCCTACCTGGTGAAAGAGGTAAACCTGGCCGAAAATGCTGAAGAAAAGTCAGCCGAGTTCGTAAACAGAATGTGCCAAATTAACTGGGACACAGAATTTAAAGGGAGAAGAAGGTTTTGACTGGACTGACAGCATGCAGGAAGGGTTGGAAGCCAGATGGACCGCATCCTTCTTGGCGAAAGTTTACCATCGCTTTCTCGAAACCTGATAAAAGAATTCCTCCAAGCAGTCGTAGAAGTAACGATCGTTGAGCTACTAGCCCTGTTCGTTGCGTTTGGAGCAGAGAACTCCGTGAGAGGACCAGTGATACTGCTCACCGAAGGAGTGCAGAATTTGCGGTTAGGTGGACTTCTGACGCTAATTGCGATAACGCACGGGAACTTCGGAGGATTGATGAATCTGACACGCTACTCGGAGCAGATGAGGGAGAACGTGAGGAGATTTCATGTGAAGCGACCCACGGATTCCTGGAACAAGATAAGAGATCTGCGACATACTCTTATCCAATACCTCCTGCAGCAGAATTGCTTTGGATCAGGAGAGGATGAGACTATTCAGAAGGACCCTGCTAACTGACCTGAGCTTGGCTATGAGGAGCGATCCCTTAGCATTGATCAGAGGAGCCACGGAATTCGTGACAGTGATATACGGTCCGTCAGTCACGTTTACGTTCCCTGACGTTAAGGTAGATGCGAACAGGAGGTCGGTGTTGCACCTGAACCTCATCTCAGCGGTGGACGGAAGTGCACTTAACTGGTGTGAGCAGCGCGCACTTCCAGAGATAATGAGTGAGGACTTGTTATTCGCGAAAATATCAGAGCGGGAGATGACCGTCATAAACTTTGATGATAACTTCCGTGACAGGAGGGGAGAAGTGAAGAGAGGACACATCGAGGTATTCCCGAAGCTCTGGAATCTAAGACCCTACGATAAGACGAACCGCGAAGTCACAACGATTCCTCGACTGACTGCAGCATATCACAAACTGAGAGAATAAACGAAAGGCTGGGGTGACTACAAGAAACTACCAGAAGAGATCCCTGAATTCCCTCTGATCAGAAGGATGTTGCTCGGAGCAGACCCTGCTCGAAAGATATTTCTCAAGCTGCTGTATACGCAGTTTGCCTATACGGATGAAACAACGAGGAGACGAATGAACAATACAGCGACTCCGAAGCCTGGACAATTTTACGAGGAATGGGCGAAATTGGATCTGGTGCCTATGGTCATGAGAGGCAAGGCGGACTTACCAGAAGCCTCCCTAATCTTGACGACTGCAAAACAAGAGTTAATGGTGGGCGGAACACTACAGACTAGAACCGTGCTAGCACCCTTTGGCTGTGAAGAAGTCAAGGTATTGCACGGAGAGGAGGAACATCAGTCAGCTGGCAGACTAGTTGTACCAAAATTTTCAGATGGAGTAAGGGTTGAAGAGCAAGGGCCCTCAAGTTCAGGAAAGAATCCAAGACGAGACAATGGGCAGGGAGGAAGTCGTCGATCGGAAGAACCTATGCAACAGGATCCCGATCAGACTGAGAAAGGGAACAATAAGGCTTCGACAGGAGGGATGTCCAGCCTGGACTTCAACCTCCTCAGCTACTTTCAAAAAATGGAACAGACACGTTAGAAGCGACGACTGAGTCAGGAGACGAGGGAACTTCCCCACTGGAAACTCCGTCGGCCTTCGTGGAAAAAACCGGAACTTGCCGGAGAGCAGCTCTCCGAGCAATTCTAAAAACGCCGAAAAGAAACTCTTGATGGAATCATCAAGGAGAAGAAGAGTAGAAGGCACTGCCAGAGTACCTTTGTTGGGAACTTTGCCCGAAGAAGAAAGGGAAGTCCATCATAGGGACCACAAAAATAGGACGGGATGCAGTATGGACAGTGTTACCTTCATGGAAGAGGTCTGGACAGTAGTTCAGAGCTACGGGACCCAGTCTGTTTTGAAAAAAGGTCTCAACAGACCACTAATGCACCCTTTGGCTGTGAAGAAGTCAAGGTATTGCACGGAGAGGAGGAACATCAGTCAGCTGGCAGACTAGTTGTACCAAAATTTTCAGATGCTAGAAAACAGGAAGAAGGGTTGGAAGCCGGATGGACCGCGTCCTTCTTGGCGAAAGTTTACCCATCGCTTTCTCGAAACCTGATAAAAGAATTCCTCCAAGCAGTCGTAGAAGTAACGATCGTTGAGCTACTAGCCCTGTTCGTTGCGTTTGGAGCAGAGAACTCCGTGAGAGGACCAGTGATACTGCTCACCGAAGGAGTGCAGAATTTGCGGTTAGATGGACTTCTGACGCTAATTGCGATAACGCACGGGAACTTAGGAGGATTGATGAATCTGACACGCTACTTGGAGCAGATGAGGGAGAACGTGAGGAGAATTGATGTGAAGCGACCCACGGATTCCTGGAACAAGATAAGAGATCTGCGACATACTCTTATCCAATACCTCCTGCAGCAGAATTGCTTTGGAACAGGAGAGGATGAGACTATTCAGAAGGACGCTGCTAATTGACCTGAGTTTGGCTATGAGGAGCGATCCCTTAGCATTGATCAGAGGAGCCACGGAGTTCGTGACAGTGATATACGGTCCGTCAGTCACGTTTGCGTTCCCTGACGTTAAGGTAGATGCGAACAGGAGGTCGGTGTTGCACCTGAACCTCATATCAGCGGTGGACGAAAGTGCACTTAACTGGTGTGAGCAGCGCGCACTACCAGAGATAATGAGTGAGGACTTGTTATTCGCGAAAATATCAGAGCCGGAGATGACCGTCATAAACTTTGATGATAACTTCCGTGACAGGAGGGGAGAAGTGAAGAGAGGACCCATCGAGGTATTCCCGAAGCTCTGGAATCTAAGACCCTACGATAAGACGAACCGCGAAGTCACAACGATTCCTCGACTGACTGCAGCATATCACAAACTGAGAGAATAAACGAAAGGCTGGGGTGACTACAAGAAACTACCAGAAGAGATCCCTGAATTCCCTCTGATCAGAAGGATGTTGCTCGGAGCAGACCCTGCTCGAAAGATATTTCTCAAGCTGCTGTATACGCAGTTTGCCTATACGGATGAAACAACGAGGAGACGAATGAACAATACAGCGACTCCGAAGCCTGGACAATTTTACGAGGAATGGGCGAAATTGGATCTGGTGCCTATGGTCATGAGAGGCAAGGCGGACTTACCAGAAGCCTCCCTAATCTTGACGACTGCAAAACAAGAGTTAATGGTGGGCGGAACACTACAGACTAGAACCGTGCTAGCACCCTTTGGCTGTGAAGAAGTCAAGGTATTGCACGGAGAGGAGGAACATCAGTCAGCTGGCAGACTAGTTGTACCAAAATTTTCAGATGGAGTAAGGGTTGAAGAGCAAGGGCCCTCAAGTTCAGGAAAGAATCCAAGACGAGACAATGGGCAGGGAGGAAGTCGTCGATCGGAAGAACCTATGCAACAGGATCCCGATCAGACTGAGAAAGGGAACAATAAGGCTTCGACAGGAGGGATGTCCAGCCTGGACTTCAACCTCCTCAGCGACTTTAAAAAAATGGCACAGACACGTTAGAAGCGACGACTGAGTCAGGAGACGAGGGAACTGCCCCACTGGAACCTCCTTCGGCCTTCGTGCAAAAAACTGGAACTTGCCGGAGAGCAGCTCTCCGAGCAATTCTAAAAACGCCGAACAGAAACTCTTGATGGAATCACCAAGGAGAAGAAGAGTAGAAGGCACTGCCAGAGTACCTTTGTTGGGAATTTTGCCCGAAGAAGAAAGGGAAGTCCATCATAGAGACCACAAAAATAGGACGGGATGCAGTATGGACAGATTTGCCTTCATGGAAGAGGTCTGGATGGTAGTTCAGAGCTACGGGACCCAGTCTGTTTTAAAAATAGGTCTCAACAGACCACTAATGCGGGAAGTCCTTGACAAACCCGACGAGTGTGAAGGGAGATTGAGCGAGTTACTGATTGACTCGGCCACTGACGAAAGTGAGGCAAACTCTCCTATAAAGATGACGCCGCAAGAAGACAAGGAAGAAGTAGTTTATCTATCAAGAACCCGAAAGGGGACGATGCGATCAAAGATGTTGATAGAGAGGATTAATGTAACGAAAATAAAACTTGGCAGCTATGCGACATTGAGGAAAGCTGGAAAGACGAAGGTGGATTCCAAAATCTCGATAAAAGCTGTCAACTCAGTTACAAAACCAAGATGAGTGACCGCACTCTGACTGGAGCGACGTTAGAAATGGAAATACTCAGCCAATGCGGAGAGAGTACCCTACGAGATTTCAAACCCTTTCCCATGAATCATGGAAAAAAAGCGCCGTAGGACAGCTAGTCCCAGTGGAAAGTAACCGATTGACAGTGTCGGAAATTGTATCGATTGATGAACCCGCTTGTGGATACATGGAGATGATGGAACACAGAAAGTCGGCCAGAGGACACTTAATTGCTCTAGAAATTCAAAGTGCTATGGAAGGTTATTTAGAGACGATGTTGTAAAGCAAAACCCTGAAGCAGAGGGCATAAGGCAGAGCAGGAACTCTGATATCGTCTGAAATGCACGCGGAAATAATAGAGCAGTTGGTGAGCCTACCATGGAGAGCAGTAGTGTTACGATATTTCGAAGAAGAAATGAGAACCACTCCGAAGATACACGCTCTGATAGCGATACGCTATGTGAGACTAGAGTTACAACTGAGGTTCGCTTGGTGCATGACTGGACTGACACGTGAGGAATAAGATTCGGAAGATAGACAAAGATCGAAGGGAGAGAAGGTGTTCTTAATGACGAGTATGAGAGACCTGATAACCCAAGAAGGAGCGGCAGTAGCGTGCGCGAAGGGGAAAGACGCTCTCTGTTTCATTTGATTCATGATAGAACAAATATCAGTACCAGCATTGAACACTTGTGTCAAGATGCTAAGAGAGGGTGATGCACGAGCGAATCCTTCGCTCCTACTAGCACTTTTGGACATCCATCAAATTAAGCCGATGCGAGTGAACATGAAGGAGCCTGTGGAGCTGGAACCGATAAAAAATGTTGACGAGATAAAGATATTCTCCAACAAGGAGATGAATCTCACAAAGGAATCTAAGGGAGCGCTGCCGAAGTCCAGTGAATACTGTGGACCGATCAGGAAGAAATCATATAGTTACGTATCCGGAATCATAGGGATGGCGTACAACCCTGTCATAAATGAAAACATACGCGATTGCTTCTTTGATTACGAGCAAGCAGTGTTGCTAAGATTCTAAATGTCAAGAGTTGCAACAATGAAAAGCGCTGCTAATCAGCAGACCAAGTTGAGACTAGTCTTGGAGGAAAAGGTGACTGCAACTTCAGTGCCAAAATCTGACAACCGAGTGGAACTTGGGTTGGGATTATCGGCAAAACTGTTAAGAACGAGTCTGATGGTGGTGTGGGAACTGATGAAACCATCATGGTGCCCGAGTCCTAATGCTGATTCGATATTGCGTGCAACACAGAATGTGCAGAGGGAATTGAATTCAGACTGTAACTTGCGTGACCTGAACATCAATTACAATTTGATGACGACAGCCTCTAAGAGCAACGGAGAAGACAAAGTAGAGTTGTCTGACTGGGGACCAGAGGACTGGGTTAAACCTGGTAGCTGTCTGGCGGAAGTCTGTGGACTGCAGGGTCACATCTGTGGAGGTCTGTATTGCGTAAAGACCCTGGAGAAACAACAAAAGCAATTGACTATATTGTTTGGGAACATTGTGATTACAGCAAAAATGTAAACGGAATGAATTGCAGATTGCCATGGAGGAACCGAGATGAATCTAGTGACTGCGCTAGGTTTCTACAGCATGTTTGGTTCTTTAGAGTCACAATTGAATCTAGAACAAAAGCATGAGATGATTACAACCATCAGTGTAGAAGTGTTTCCGATACAGTGAGAGCTATCGTAGACCGACGGGAACGCGATATTTAGTTGGATCAACTTTAACTCCAATGTGCAAGAGCACATACCCAGTGCATTTCGTAGGAGTGGATGTGAAAAGTACGAGGACGATCGTGGATCAAGCCTACTCAGTGCCAAAATGCGTAAGACTAGTTAAGAACGAAGTAAGATTGAAGTATCGGCAAAACTGTTAAGAACGAGGCTGATGGTGGTGTGGGAACTGATGAAACCATCATGGTGCCCGAGTCCTAATGCTGATTCGATATTGCGTGCAACACAGAATGTGCAGAGGGAATTGAATTCAGACTGTAACTTGCGTGACCTGAACATCAATTACAATTTGATGACGACAGCCTCTAAGAGCAACGGAGAAGACAAAGTAGAGTTGTCTGACTGGGGACCAGAGGACTGGGTTAAACCTGGTAGCTGTCTGGCGGAAGTCTGTGGACTGCAGGGTCACATCTGTGGAGGTCTGTATTGCGTAAAGACCCTGGAGAAACAACAAAAGCAATTGACTATATTGTTTGGGAACATTGTGATTACAGCAAAAATGTAAACGGAATGAATTGCAGATTGCCATGGAGGAACCGAGATGAATCTAGTGACTGCGCTAGGTTTCTACAGCATGTTTGGTTCTTTAGAGTCACAATTGAATCTAGAACAAAAGCATGAGATGATTACAACCATCAGTGTAGAAGTGTTTCCGATACAGTGAGAGCTATCGTAGACCGACGGGAACGCGATATTTAGTTGGATCAACTTTAACTCCAATGTGCAAGAGCACATACCCAGTGCATTTCGTAGGAGTGGATGTGAAAAGTACGAGGACGATCGTGGATCAAGCCTACTCAGTGCCAAAATGCGTAAGACTAGCAATAATGTCAGAAAAATCCTACGAGTTACTGTGCAAAATGTTCTCAGCAGTTGCAGAGAGAACCAAAGAAGAATTAGAATCGATACTGGGAAAAAAGTTCATAGGATACGCCAGTGGGAACTTCAGTGACTTTGAAAGACAGAAACAGAAAGGGTCAACAGTCACAGATTACAATGCAGTAGATGAGAATGATGAAGTCCACCGAGTGATGATGGAAGTGGAACCACTACTAAAAGCGTCGGGAAAGCGTAATTGGAGGAGCATCATGTCGACACATGATGAGTTCCCCTGCCATTGCTTGTTACAAACATGGTGGTACCCCGGGCGTAGCAATCTGGTGTCGATCTGGGACTGTGGAGAGCAGCTCTCCATGAGTTTACCAGATTCATCACAGCCCATAACGATAGTGATAGTGGGAGTTATGATGGCAATACGATGGCGGGAAGCTCATGTAAAAGAGAGCAACCGACAAGAAACGCCTACGAAAGAGCAACTGCAGGAATTGGATTGTCTAAAAGATTTAGATCTTTTTGAGACAACGTGCAAAATCTTGAAAATTCCGATGGAAGTAAAAGAGATATGGGCCAGAAGACGACTGATGCCATGGTTCAGAGCCAACATGACTGCATGGTTGTACGAGTATGCCAAAAAGCGTATGTCAAAGCACAGCAGAGTGTACAGTGCGTATCAGCTGGACATTGGAGCAGGAGCTTTCAAGCGAGCTTTTGTGACTCATCGGAATGCAGTAACCACCGCAGTAAAGAGGACTTCTAGGACAAGTGAATCTGACAGAAGAGAATGAGAAGAGATGTTGAAGGAAGGCTTTGAGAGAAACGTGATGTTGTGCCTCCACAACAGCTTCTGCCAAAACAGAGAGACTAACGTTGATCCTCTACCTTAATGCAAACAAAGAGTAGAAGAGCAGAAGTGTTGTAGGACTGCCTCCAACCGCGTCAGAAGAGCTACCGACGTGTTGCAAGACACTGAGACTGAAAGTGCGGAATCGATGTCGCAGGAGGAGGAGATGGAGCAATGACAGATGGCCGAAAAACGAGATGCAAAAAGAAAGAAAATTAGAAGAATTTAGAAGATTTAGAACTTCTAAACGACAAAAACGAAGAGTGATTAAAGAAAGACACAAAGTAGCAGTGAAGGAAAAGATGTTAAAACTCAGACTTGTTTATGTGAGAAAAACTCAAATAAGAAACAAAGCAACTAAGTTTGCGATTGAAACTGAAGAGATAAGAGAAAACATTCAGTTGAATTTTGAAGATTGAAGAATTTGCTACATTTATAAATTTGCATGTTGATTTTAATTAGTGGCTTTAGAGACACTTACTATTTGTTTAGAGAGGCTTGAGTGGAGAGTATATTAAATATTGCAGCCTGCATGATTGTTTTTAATCAACTAAGACGACTGATCTCTTTGTGGTGACATGAAACGCTTGAGTAAACTCTTGAAGAGGGAGATTATTTCAATGTTCCTTCTAACCACCGAGTTCCTTAATTTTAATATTCAGGACCAAAAACAAATAAATTTCCAAAGGGATGAAGCAAAGTAGGATAATTTTAGTTTGTTGGTTGGCAGAACTGTCCTGCGTCGCAACGCTTTTTGAACCTAGGAGAAAATTTTTTATATCGGGACATGCACATTAGAAGTCAAAACAAATTGTTTTATCGTAAGTTATAACCTCAAAAGTGCAGATTAGTGAAGGAATTTGGAAAGCTATAAAAGTGTAGTATGATGCCATTTGTATTTTGCATTGAGTTGATATGACGTGGATAAAAGTTATTTCATGCATTTTGTAAATTCTGTTCGATGGAACTGTACCACTTTGATTAATACTGCGAGACTCAAGGAGGACATTGACCGGGCTGTCCGGGGAGTATGTGACATCCGACCAGAATGTGTCATAATGCAAATTCGAATTCGAAATATGATTGTAACATCTGACGATTTTAGCAGATTAGAGGTCTTAATCGTTTATTTTGACGAACTCAGAAGTGTCATGTTAATTTTTAAATAACAACACGTCGTTTCGAAATAAAAACACGTAACGACCTTGAGATTTCGCTCCAACTGAAACGGCGAAACGCAACAACAGCAGTATTTTCAGCGAGAACAACAGAATTTGTAGAGAAAAACAGTAAACAACAATTGTTAGAAACAGATCGAAATCGGAACAGAAAACAATAATCAGACCGCTCAGAGTTTTAACGATTGTGCAGAGAACCAGGAGAACCCTTCCGAGAACCAGGAAGGGTGTTTTGGGACGACGTGTCCAGCCTTCCGGAAGGAAATAAGGACGTTGTTTCCCCGGATTCCAGAATCCGGAGGGGTCTCGGGAGAGAGATTGAACATTATTTTAACCAATTTTTAGCTTCCTGGAGATGTCGTGAATTGAATTAATAACATCCAAATTCGTTTTCAGATCATGAGAAGCTAGGAGTTGTGGGAAAGTGTTGATCCATCTTTGATAGAGATGATGATTTTTATCTACTGAACAAAAACCATAGTAATATTATAAATAAGTACTCGCCCTGTTTTTAGGAGTGCCCTCGTGGTCTGGGGATACTGAGACCCAGCCATGAGCTCACTTTTTCTGCAGATAATTCAGTTAATTAGAGAGTTCTGATCGAAGCCGGAAACAGTAACGTTTTTGTCGACCCGATGTTAGTGTAACATTCGCCCAAGTACTACACAATGACGGAGCGTAGAAAAAGTACCTCTAGACGACTGGCCGACGTCAGTTACAAAAATTCTACTCGTTTTTTACCGTCTCGACCTAGCCAGTTGATTTTCTGGTCTGTTTAGGGCTAAGTAAAAAGTTACTTTTTCAGGCCATCAGACAAACGACTTTTAATCAGCTTCCATTTACATGCGAATACAACCAGACTACATGAATATCATTAAAAACACGGCTCGATTATCCTACTTTAATATGTTTTTGGTGACAGTTCCATATTAAATCCATTGGAGATGCATTGATCCTTTCCTCTTTCTTGCTACTCATATTAAAAAATAACAATTAATACCGGTGTTAATTCAAATGTTCAGGACATCAGAGTAGCTAAAAAGTCAGTTTATTCCAATATGGAGTCAGTTCTCCATATGATGTTTCTAGGAGGACGAGACTCTGCTTCCTTGCTTTTTCTGTAATAACGTCGTTATTACTCCCAATTCGTGGCACGGGAGGGTTCTGCTCCTTCCTTCTTCTCCACTGAAGCCTCCTTTCTATCTCTTGTCTCCAATTAGCTGTCTTTTTGTGCGTGATCGTCGCGATAAGAGACTTCATTACTTTCTATATTTCCGACAGTCTGTCTCTCACTAATTTGGTGTTGTTGTGTTTATCGTCACTTTTCTAGCCAAAAATGGCCATTTCCCGTATTTCTCAGAAATAGAGTCTCTGCAATCGAATTTTCGAAAATTAAAAATTGCAGAATATGCTAGCCTCCTTCTCAGGAATACATGATCACTAAGGCCTCTAATGTCTTTTTCGTGCTGCGGCGGAAGGTTCCGCTGTGCCAATCCGAGGGAACCGGACATAGAAAGACCACCAAAAGAACTGGCTTTGGCAGAGACGGTGAAAAGCATATAAGGCTATGTTTAGACGCTAGCCAGTCGTTTTAGAACCTAGTTTTTTCCGTCGATATGTACTTCCGAGCGAGTGTTACAAAGTTGATAATATTTAAACTTGGTCCACAATGAGACCCTGTATGGAATCGAACGTTTGATAAAATGAAAAGATATATAAACCGCAAGAAGCTTGTGTTTAAGATGGTTGTACCATTTCAGGTTTTGAGAAATTGTGACCGCGAGATCTTTGATAGATGATACCGAAGGAAAAGTGATATCATTATGATTGAGCGATGTTTCCGTCTCATAAGAATTAAACAAATAACTTTGCATTTATCGCCATTAAACGTCATTTCATTTTCGGTAGTCCATTTGTTAAAAAGATTTATATCTCTTTGGATGTCAAAATGCGTTGCGCTGGAATACAATTTACTGTCATCAGCGAACAAATAACAGTCAGGAGTTAAAAGAGCTTTGGCATGTCATTAATGAAGAGAACAAACAATAGTGGCCCCAAGACGCTGCCTTGTGGCACTCCACTGGTAACATAACCTATCGAAGAAGATTTATTTTCAATCATTGCAGTTTGAGTACGATCACTCAGATACAAAGAGAAAAGCTCGAGAAACGGGTAATCAAATCCAAACTTTGCCAGTTTACTTAAAATGACAGAACTTTGCGAGTAGAATATGATGAGATACTTGATCAAAAGCTTTGCAAAAATCGAAGTATACTGGAAGACTTTCAAGGTTCGTCTCATTATTTGAAAAAATTTTGTCAAGATGTTCAAGAAGTTGGGTAATGGTTGATCGTTTCGTCATGAAACCATGCTGAACGGAAGTAATGTTTGGTCTCACTCGAGGATATATAAATTTAAAAATCATTATCTCCAGAATAAACGATAATTGAAGTAAGATGCGATAACATTATCGTCATATCACATGAAACTATTTCATAAATTTATCGCAACAATTAGGCTATGTTTTCGACATTGGAGTCAATACATATTGAAGAAGAGTAGCCAGGCATTAGTAGTAGTAGTAGTAAAACAGGATTTAGGGTTGTCATCCCATGGGTTTGCACCCAAAATGTAGTTTTAGTGTTAATGAGCTCTGAGTTTTCCATTTGGGTTACAGTTTCCACATTATTCGCCATGTGCAGCTGTCCATTTCTGAGTATCTTTCGAAGAACTTCCAATAAATTTCCGCTATGTCACGTTTCTGTATGTCAGTTAACTGTTTTGAGGTATGTCGAATTATGATATTGAAAAGTGCTGGGCATCTAATGAAGAAGTCTAAGTTGGTTTTCTTAAGGCGAGTTTTCGGTATTTGATATTCGTTTCTTTCATTTTGTCTCGTTGAGCTTTTGGTGTTTTCGGCATATTGGTTAATGTCAATTTCGTAGTTATTGCGAACTATAGAAATGAACAGAAGGAGGTCGTGCATTTCAATGTACAGAGACAGCGGTAGCATTCTTAATTTTTGTAGTCTACACTTATATGGGATACGTGAGTTAAGCATCCATTTGGTCGCCGTTCGCTGAACCTTTTCAATTGCTCGGAGGTTTGATTTCGAGTAGTGCGTTACTGACGCGCCATAAACTACAATTGGGACTACATATCCCGTGTAGGCATTTAGCTTAGAAGTTATTGGACAGTTTTTAGAGAGGTTACGCTTTAGTGAGTAAAAAGCCGATAGCGAATTCTGACAACGCTTAGACGCATTTACAGTCCATGAAAGAGCGGGTGTTACTAAAATTCCTAGATCCTTTTGTTCAGTTTCGATTTTTAGGATATTTCCATTAATTTGACCTTCCAGCTCGTTTTTGAAATTAACGAGAGTTTATTTTCCGGTATTTAGACGCATTTGATTTTTACTACACCAATTTTCAATTTTCGTAGTGGCATAGTTTATTTCTGTTTGAGTTGTTGCTATAATCTTAAAGTCATCAGCATATCCAAAAGAGTCAACTAGATTCAAGTTATCTGGTAAGTCGTTTATATATAGTATGAAAAGTAATGGTCCCAATAGAGAACCTTGAGGGACACCACTTGTTACGTAACATACCTTAGACTTTGCTTTGTTTATTCGCACATACTGCTTTCGAGGCTATTAGTTGAATTGCTTTTCCTCCAAAACCATAACACTTCAATTTATGCATCGGTCTGTATCTTTTAATATCGCATTTGTTCCCATCTTTGAAGATTGGGACAACTTCACTTAACTTCCAAGTTTCTGGGAATATACCTTTATTCAACAAAGTTTGAAAAAATAGGAGGACTGATTTTGATACTGTTTTCGCTAAGTTTGTGTAGACAAGATTTCTCAAATTATCTGGACCTATTGCTTTATTGATGTCTAGTTCGAGCATTATTTTCTCAATGCAGTCTTTATTCATCTCGATGTGGTTCAAAGATACCTAATTCGGTTATTTGTTCCGCTTTCGTAAATACACTATAGAAGAATTGATTAAACGCATCGCATTTTTTTTTGTCTGTCTCAAGTTTTTTGCCGTCAACTTTCATTATCGAAGGTAGTCTTGGTGCTCTTCTTATGCTTCGCAAATACTTCCGAATTGTACTAAACTTTCTTGGTGCAAAAATCTCTAATTCGAAGTTTTTCAGATCTTTATCAGCAGAAATTTTTATTTTTTCTTCTAAGTTTGTAGTTTTAGATAGAATTTCTGGTTTCGGACAGGATTGCTGTTTCCGAAGTAAAGTTTCTTTGCGCTTAATAAGGTGGGAGGTTGGGAGTTTGATCCAAGGGGGGAGTGTGGCTCTATGTTTTGTTACTCTAGTTATATTTTCTTTCAGAATTCTCCAAAGCCAGGTGTACCATTGATCAAGTAAAAACTCGCAGTTACTAAAGCAAAACGGTGTGAAGGGATTATTGACTATTGTAGTGTTGATTGCACTCCGATCTGCTCTTTTGAATGCATATTTTACTTTGTCATCACTTCTTGTTTCAATTAGTCTTTGGTTCAGATTGATTTCTGTTGTAAAGGCATTGTGATCACTGAGGTTCTTATTTTCTATTGAATACATTTTATTAACATTTTCATCAATGAATGAGTTAATGATTAGGGAGGGGTTGTTGACTAGGAAGACATCTAAGCTTTTTGCTTTTTCAGGTGCCAATTTTTGTTCAAAATTGTGATCAATTAAAGTTTCAAGGATTAGATCTTCCTCGGGATCATCTGATGCCATTGCTTTCCAGTCAGTTTTTGAAAAATTTATATCTCCAGTTATCATTATTTTTTCACAATTCAAGTCTTTTGCAGTTGCACTAATTTTGGTTAGAAAATCAACAATAGAAAAGGATGTTGGTCTATGTGGGCTATCTTTTGGTGGGCAATAAACACAGCAAATGAGAGAGGATATATTTTCGAAATCAATTAGTCTCAATGTAACTTGTTCAATATTTGAGTTTATCGGTACATGTTGATGTTTAGAGCTGTTTCTGATGGCAATTAGGACACCGCCATGTTTCCTCTGGTAATTTTTGGATGGTCGATCACATCTGTATATTTCGAATTCTGGTATGAAAAAAGTTTCGGATCTTACTTCATCAGTCAGTCGTGTTTCAGTTAGGCATAAAATATCATGTTTATTTGAAAGAAAGATTGCAATTGCTAAACAAGTTCACCGTGACATTTCTATTAAACTTCTTACATTAAAGGTGAGTATTGTTGATACCAGTTTATGTTTTTGGGTTAGTAAGGCTGAATCGTCATCGGTTTTTACCTCCACCAAGCCGTTTTCAGTTTTTCTAATTAATTTTAGATTTCTTAGTCGCAGTTGTGTGCTCTCGAATTGAATGAGATCACGTCTTGTTTTAAGCATGTTGTTTTCGATTTCCTGTTCATCAGGTGTTAGCTTTTTGCTTATGAATACTTTTTGTTCGTAGCAATTGAGCTTGTGTAGAGAAAGGAGGATTCTTCGTTTCTCCCATGGCGCAGAGACTCTTAGAACTAACAGACGATTTTTATTTTCCGCGTATTTTCCGAGTCTTCTGAGATCAATTATTGGGCACTTGACGTCCATCACATCAAGAAGATGAATCACGTTTTGCTTACCTTCGTCTGCTCTTGACCTGGCGTCTGTTGCCTCTGACTCGGGTGTGCCTCTTATGCGTATGCCATCGTATTCTTTCTGGGATGCTTTCCCGTTTTTGGGTGTGGGTTTTTTCGCTTCTGGCGCAACTTGTTTTTGTTGCATTTTTGATTTGATTTCAATCATCGCTTCCTTGAGTTCTTTGATGCCTTCTTCGATTGTTTGTATTTTTTGAGTGCTTTCATTCGCATGTTTAGTATTAATAATTGCATCCTTCTGGTTATTTCCCACACACCTGTTACATAACAGAAGAACATTCTTGTTCAGTTGTTTCAATACTTTTATGGCATTTTCTTCCAAGTCTGTACAGTTTGTAGTCATGTGCATACTTTCGCCACATGACACACAGTTATATACTGCGTCTCTTTTGTTTATGGGTTTTGAGCATGTTTTGCATCTTTTGTTATTTTCCATTTTAAAAAAAATTTATTTGGGGCTGTTTGAATGTTTTTTTTTGGGGATATGTATTGTTGTGATTTACTATCGGGCTACCAGCTGGTAGCGGTATTTAGATGAGAAGTCACCTCTCGCCATGGAACCCGTTAGGAGTTCCGAGAGCTTGAGATGACTTAAAGATAGAAAAATTAGCAAGTCTATAAAAGTGGAACCTGTATTGGGGTTCCGAGAGCAAAAAACTTACTTAGAGAGGCTTGTAGGTTCCGCAATTGCACCACTGACTGCAGTGAAATACTTCTGGGTGCTTGTCTTGGGATGTTTCCAAAGTCCACTTTGATCGCAGAACGTTGTTTTTCAGGATTGTTCGAAGACCTGTCAGGGATTCTTGGGTTATGTGAACGTCGTCGTTTGCGATATCGGCTTCACAGTATATTTTCCGTTTTATACTTCTGTAGACCCAAGTATCTCCTATGGCCTCGCGCTGAATAACTTTGTCTACCTCAAGATGGCGATCTGTTATTGGGTTGGTCAATTTATCAACTCGTGGGGGGATGCCTAATACGTATACCCTTTCGCACAGATGGGATAGTTGCTTAGCAAGTTTTGCTAACTTTTTTCCAATGTCTTCGGGATCGCGTGCGGAGGTTGGGTACCGTTGAAAGTGTCGTTTCCGCCAATAATTAAACAGATTATTTTGTACTGACCTTTCGTTGGTAAATGATTCTGTACTTGAAAGATCCTACCACCAGGAATTGACAGAATGTTGAAGTTCGGGAACACTAGTCTCCTCGCCTGTGAGTCAGCAATCAATAAGTGTTTCGTCTTGGATGTTTCGAAGATGTGTGCTTTCATAACATACAGGGTCTTGTCTCTAAAAATCTCCCATTGGAGATACTCCACACAAGACCGATGCCATGTAACATGAAACTATTTAATTAAGTAACATTAAGTAACTATTGAAATGATTTAGAGGTTAAAAGTACTGATCTTTGTTAAAAGTCGGAAGTCAATAGTCACTGGCTTATTTTTCAACTTGATTCAATTTTAACACAATTTCGAAAAATATGCCCCAAAATGAAAATAAAAACAAAAGAAGAACTCCTCATTTTAGGATCTCCAATCGGCGAACTTTGCCGAAAAGAATTGCTCGACGAAAAAAATAAGGAGCTTTAAAAAATCTTGGATGTCATTGACAAACTAGACGCCCATTATGGTTTTACCTCCTGAAAAATTGCTTTAGCATACCAAAACTCCTATATTTTTTGCGTGCAAGCCCTTGTTTTTTGCAAATTGATTTTATGGAACGCTACGATAAATTACTCAGAAATTCGTTATGCAAGGTCACTAACGTGAAAATGGATGAAAACCAGTTTTTACAAGCAGTTCTCCCGGCAGCCAAAGGTGGCTTGGGCGTTTCTTCCGCTCGTCTACTCGCTTTACCCGCTTTCTTAGCCTCAGCAGTAGGAGCGAAAGAGGCCTTGAGCGAAATCTTTGCTTTGGAGCATGTGGATGGAACCTATGATGATGTGCTTAAACGGTGGTTTGAACTTGGAAAAATTGAAATGGCTCCGGAAAATGAAATCCAAAAAAATTGGACGGAGCGAATTTTTGACGGCGAAATTGCAGACTTGATTTTACGACTCGAACCAACGGACGTAAAAAGGTTCAACGCGTTCCAAGATAGATTTGGCTCCCAATGGTTGAACGTCATCCCGTGCAAAAATTTAGGGTTATAACTGTCGAACCAACAACTCAGAATTCCGATAGGACTTCGATTAGGATCAAAAATATGCAAACGGCATAAATGCGTGTGCGGAAAAGACGTTACCGAGGATGGATGGCATGGTCTTTCTTGCCTCAAAAGTGCAGGGAGATTCTCTAGGCATTCAAACCTGAATGCCCTTATAAAGCAGAGTCTATAATGTACTCACATTCCGTCTGTTTTAGAGCCACGACACCTCTACAGGACCGATCAGAAGCGACCAGACGGTTTGACGCTCGTTCCATGGGTTGATGGTAAGCTTTTCTTGTGGGGGGTAACGGTAGTAGACTCCTTAGCTCCTTGTAGGATTAGTGCCGGGTCTGTTTGTAACCCTGGTACGGCTGCCGCTGAAGTATAAAGAGCTTGTAAATGATGGATATCTTTTTCAACCGCTAGCTTTTGAAATTCAGGGCGCGGCCGGCCCCAGCACAGAAATTTTTTCGAGCAAGCTTTGTAAGAACCTAAGCATATGCACTGAGGAACCTAGATTCTATACGTAGCCCGAGCAGGCAGTTTTTTAAAACAGAGAATCTCCCTGGCAATACAGATTGCGAACGCCGCTTGCGTACTCGGAACGCAAAAAACAAGTAAGTTATCTCGTGTCGAGTAACGTCGTTCTTGTTTTTCTTGGAGCAACCGAAAAGAAGTGGACGCAAACAGACCACAAGCATGAGCTCTTTGATAAATTAAAAAATTCGAGCAAATGACGTGTCACTTCCAAAACCCCATCCCCAAGTTTCAAGCCCGCCTCTGAGTGACCTCGAGCAGAGAATAAATTAATAAGTAGTAAGCTCGATGAAGAAAATGTAAAGGGAGGAATAAAGCTTGCTGCTTTGGATGACAAAATAGCTCCTTTTTCAACTGATAACTATCAAAAATTGATGTCTAAGCACCCGCAGCGAGCCAAATTTGCAACTCCAAATCCAGAAAAGTTGGATAGTTTTTTCGTAACCAATTTCGACCTATACAAAGCGATAATGTCCTTTCCAAACGGATCAGCAGCAGGTCCTGATAAAATAGTTCCTCAAATTTTTAAAGATCTTGTTAGTAAGTCGAATGGCAGTGCCGGACTTAATTTTCTGAAATCGCTTATTAAGCTGATAAACCTCATTGGAGATGGCAAAATACCCGAACCACTAAGAGCTTTCTGTTTTGGCGCAAAGCTTATCGCCCTCATAAAGATAGACGGAGGGTTGAGACCGATTGCCATAGGCAACACGCTGAGACGTATCGCGTCTAAATGCGCTGGAAGCAAGGCCCTCTCCGAGCGACAAAATTTTTTCGGAAACGTACAGGTAGGATGCGGTACCAAACGAGGAGCAGAAATAGCTGCACACTGGTTTCGAAACCTAATTGAACGCGACGACAATCCAAAATGCACTGTTTTTCCAAAACTAGATTTTAAGAATGCCTTTAACCCTTTAAACAGAGAAACAATGCTGAATCATGTTTTTTCAAATCGACCCGAATTGTATAATTACACCCATTTAGCGTATGGTAAACCTAGTTACCTTTTTTACGGAAGCTCTGTCATAATGTCAGAAGACGGAACTCAGCAAGGTGATCCTGAAGCCCCACCCATTTTTGCGGAAACAGTTCATACACTAGTCAAACAGTTGGAGGCGAAAATTAACATCTGGTATTTAGATGATGGGAATTTAGCCGACGACTATAAGGTAGTACTCCGGGACCTTAAACACATTCTGAAATTGGAAAAATTTACGGCCTGAGCTTAAACACTGAGAAGTGTGATTTTTGTTTTTTGGGACCGACTACTAGTACACAGTATAATTCAATTTTAACACAATTTCGAAAATATGCGCCAAAAAAAATAAAAACAAAAGAAGAACTCCTCATTTTAGGATCTCCAATCGGCGAACTTTGCCGAAAAGAATTGCTCGACGAAAAAATTAAGGAGCTTGAAAAAATCTCGGATGTCATTAACAAACTAGACGCCATTATGGTTTTTACCTCCTGAAAAATTGCTTTAGCATGCCAAAACTCCTACATTTTTTGCGTACGAGCTCTTGTTTTTTGCAAAATGATTTTTTGGAACGCTACGATAAATTACTAAGAAATTCGTTATGCAAGGTCACTAACGTGAAAATGGATGAAAACCAGTTTTTACAAGCAGTTCTCCCGGCAGCCAAAGGTGGCTTGGGCGTTTCTTCCGCTCGTCTACTCGCTTTACCCGCTTTCTTAGCCTCAGCAGTAGGAGCGAAAGATACCTTGAGCGAAATCTTTGGTTTGGAGCATGTGGATGGAACCTATGATGATGCGCTTAAAGGGTGGTTTGACCTTGGAAAAATTGAAATGGCTCCGGAAAATGAAATCCAAGAAAATTGGACAGAGCCAATTTTTGACAGCGAAATTGCAGACTTGATTTTACGACTCGAGCCAACGGACGTGAAAAGGTTCAACGCGTTCCAAGATAGATTTGGCTCCCAATGGTTGAACGTCATCCCGTGCAAAAATTTAAGGTTAAAACTGTCGAACCAGTAACTCAGAATTGCGATAGGACTTCGATTAGGATCAAAAATATGCGAACGGCATCAATGCGTGTGCGGAAAAGACGTTACCGAGGATGGATGGCATGGTCTTTCTTGCCTCAAAAGTGCAAGGAGATTCTCTAGGCATTCAAACCTGAATGCCCTTATAAAGCAGAGTCTATCATGTACTCACATTCCGTCTGTTTTAGAGCCACGACACCTCTACAGGACCGATCAGAAGCGACCAGACGGTTTGACGCTCGTTCCATGGGTTGATGGTAAGCTTTTCTTGTGGGGGGTAACGGTAGTAGACTCCTTAGCTCCTTGTAGGATTAATGCTGGGTCTGTTTGTAACCCTGGTACGGCTGCCGCTGAAGCGGAAGAGCGAAAAATTTACAAGTATAAAGATCTTGTAAATGATGGATATCTTTTTCAACCGCTAGCTTTTGAAATTCAGGGCGCGGCCGGCCCCCGCACAGAAGTTTTTTTGAGCAAGCTTTGTAAGAACCTAAGCATATGCATTGAGGAACCCAGAGCAGGCAGTTTTGTAAAACAGAGAATCTCCCTGGCAATACAGATTGCGAACGCCGCTTGCGTACTCGGAACAATAAATGACAAAATAACTTTCGACGAAGTTTTTTACTTGTAACACTTGTATATTATATTATCTCGTGTCGAGTTGCGTGTTCTTATTGAAGAAACGTAACCCGTATCGATTTTAATTGAAAAGGACTTAAACACTTGTCATCTTCTTTTATCATTATCACTTCGATATCTAGAAAATTCCAAGGATTTTGACTGGAATACATGATGAAGGGACTCATGACTGTAACCTCGGTTACTATGATACTTTTGACCTTCTGATTACCAATGAAAAATAAAAATAAAAAGAAAAAAAAACGAACAAAAAAAATGACAAAATAACTTTCGACAAAATTTTTTACTTGTAACACTTGTATATTATAGTATCTCGTGTCGAGTTGCTTGTTCTTAGTGAAGAAACGTAACCCGTATCGATTTTAATTGAAAAGGACTTAAACACTTGTCATCTTCTGTTATCATTATCACTTCCATATCTGAAAAATTCCAAGGATTTTGACTGGAATACATGATGAAGGGACTCATGACTGTAACCTCGGTTACTATGATACTTTTGACCTTCTGATTATCTTTAAAAAAAACAAAAAAATTTTGATAGGTTAGAACCAAATTATGTAAAATTATCTAAATCAAATTTGTGATCTGATGTTTTGTCACTTAGATTATCCCGACGATGCACGTAGTTTATGTGTGTAAAAAACTCAAGTGAGAAACCAAGCAACCAAGTTGTAATTGAAAACTGAAACATTTAGTTGAGTTTTGAAATTGTTGCATTTATAAATTTGCATTTTGATTTTAGTTGAAGTGGCTTTAGAGACACTCACTTACTATTTATTTAGAAAGGCTTAAGTGAAGGAGTATATTTAAATATTCCAGCCTGCATGACTGTTTTTAATCAGCTAGGAGAACTGATCACTTTGTGGTGACGTGGAAGGCTTGAGTAATCTCTCGAAGAGGTAGATTGCTTCATTGTTCTTTCTAACCACAGAGTTTCTTAGTTTTAATATTCAGGACAATAACAAGCAAGATTTCCGAAGGGAAGAAGCATAGTAGGATAATTTTAGCTGGTTGGTTGGCAGGACTGTCCTGCAAGCCAACACCTTTTAAATCTAAGAGAAAAAGTTTTAATCGGGACATTGACACGGGAAGTCAGAAAATATGTTTTTATCTTAGGTCGTATCCTCAATGTGCAGATTAATGAGAGAATTTGAAGGCTATAGTGATGTAGTATGATGCCATTTATATTCTGCAGTGAGTCGATGTGACGTGAATAAAAGTAATTTCGTGCATTTTGTAAATTCTGTTCGATGACACTGTAACCATTTTACGAACATTGCGTGATTCAATGAGGACATTGACCGGACTGTCCGGGGAGTATGTGACATTCGACCAGAATGTGAAAAATGCAATCTCTGCAGAATTCGGATTTTTAGCAGCGAGCCTTCCGGATTGGTGATTATTAAGAACTAAGAACGTTATTGGAACGATTGGCCAGACGGTGAGGGCTGGAATATTCTGGTATTTTTAAATTTCAAAAATTCGAATTATGACGTCATATTTCTGAGAAACGTCAGAAACGGCCATTTTGGCTAAAACGAGAAAGAAAAAGAGAACAACATTAGCTGCGCTAACAACAACTACGAAATAGAGATTGGAAAACGACAACGAGTTGCAGGAATAGCAGTGAACACTCCGAGTTGCAACTATTGTGCCGCTACAATAGTTGCAGGGCCGTTGCGAACAACGGTGAAGGGTGAAGGACGGCCTTCCGGATTAAGAAGAGATCAGGATTAACAAGCTTGATCCAGCGGATTCATCAATCCGGAAGGGTAAAGGAACTGAAACTTTTATCCTGCTACATAAAACTTTTAGCTTCCTGTCATGTCCTGACTTGAATTTAATTAACATCTAGATTCATTTTGATAAGGATGAGAAGCTAGGAGTTGGGGGAAAGGGTTGATCCATCTTCGATGGAGATGATGATTTTTATCTACTGAACAAAAACAATAGTAATATAATAAGTAGTAGCCCTGTTTTTAGGAGTGACCTCGTGGTCTGGGGATACTGAGACCCAGCCATGAGCTCACTATTTCTGCATGTAATCTAGTTAATTTGAGTGTTTTGACCGAAGCCGAAAGCAGTAACGTTTTTGTCGACCCGATGTTAGAAAGACCTCCGAAAAGTACTGGCTTGGTAGAGACGGTGAAAAGCATGCAAAGCTCTGTTTAGACCTTAGCCAGTCGTCTTAAGACTTAGTTTTGTTTTCCGTCGATATGTATCTTCCGGGCGAATGTTACATAGATGTTTTTATGGCGCTCCTGGGTGTTATTATTTTTAACATCATGACCGGCGGAACCGTTAACGAGCACTCCGCGCCGAGCGGATGCTCACATTAACGCCCTTAATAGGCCTAAACCGCCGGGGCGGAAGGGTAGTTCGGAACGCGGAAGCCTTCCGGATTGCCGTGAATAGCTTTTTAACTTAGTTAAGACCGAAAATTCACGAACCAGGAAGGGTGGGGGGATTCGCGGTCCCGTCATTTCCTGAATGGTTTGTGACCAAAACACTTAAAGGTATATATAAAACTAAACAAAAAGTAGTATAGTACCCAAGAAAAACAAAAAACAAAAAATATACGAAAAAACCAAAAACAGTAAAAAAGTAAAAAATCAGTAGAAATCATCCCCCCAGACAAGATGTGATCCGACCCCCCCGTTTGTTGTTGATAGATATATTGTTGTTACAGGCATTTATATCAGTCAGGATCGTTACGATCAGTATTGTAGCCCGTTTGTGAGGCTTGTACTGTAGGGTTATTTGAGCATTTAAGCACGTTAATGATAAATTGCGCTCAATCCGGAAGGGTCAGCTGATTTGCGCTCAATTCGGAAGGGTCTTGGGAGAAGACTGATCCGGCAAGCAGTACAAGGAGCAACAAGAAGAGGCTCAACGACAACAACAATCGACTGTTGGGTATCGTTAACAAGTTTTGTATCCCTTTTGGTACAAAAATTAGGATAGTAATCTGTGGGGGGCTCGACAGTGCTGCACTGTAGTGACCCTTCACCGAACTGCGAATATCCGAGTTAAGCACCTTAATTCGGATATTAAACAAACCCGGAGGGGTATAGTATTACTAATATTATTACTTATATAGCCTATATTAATAGTCTTATATCGTTTTTCAGTGAAAAACAACGAAAACAGACCGGTTTTTAGGGTCAAAATAGCGATATTTTGATCCCCCCACAAGTCGCGCGATTTTTGAGATATCAATATTTTTTCGAACGGAAAAAAGCGCTAAGTTAGTGTGTTACATCGTAACTGCACTATCACAATAGATAGAAACGGTTAAGTTTAGTTCGGAAGTGGTTGGAACTATTTTGGAACAAAAAACCGAATTTTCGTGATTTTTGAGAAAACGAAACACTTTAAATTTAGAAAATTTTTTGAAATTTTTGAGTTACAACAGTAAAAATAGTTGTTCGGACAACGTCCACTAGTGAATCTACAAGTTTTAAAACCCGCTACCCGAACGCCTTCCGGGTTACAGAGAAATCGAACTTAACGTGTTTGATTTGGTGGATTCATCAATCCGGAGGGGTACAGGTAGCACAGTTTTTCGCAAATTTCTTCTACTAAAACGTTTTAGATCGGGTCTTTTGCATTGAACTAGAAGATTATAGGCCTTCTGAGCTCGGATCAATAAATTTTAGGTCGAAAGGACCTGATTTGCGGAAAAAGTTAGGCGGAACCTATAAGAGAGAAAAATTTTTGAGTTTAGAAAAAAGACGTTTTGGTTAATAACTTTAGAACTACTGGGCATATCGAGTTGATCTTAGTACTAATAGATCATAAATTAGCTGAGCTTACTGATAGGGACAAAAGTTTTACGGAAAAGGAAGCGTGAAAATTTTTTGAGATTGTTTTTAACAAATTCCTCAATTTGGAAGGGTACACCCTTCACGTTTTATAAATTTCTTCTAGAAAAGCCCTTATACCCCTACTAAAAGGTGATAGCGGTTGAATAAAGTAACTTTAGGCTGTTCTAGACGAAAAGGGAAGGCTAAAGGCACAGCAAAACCTTAATCAAGCCGAAGTTAGGCGAGCGATAAGACCTTTCACCGTCAGTGTGAATTGTCAAATAAGAGGCTTAACTTCAATCCGGAAGGGTCTAGGAAAGTAGCACATACCCTTCCTAGTTAATTGAAAGAGCAAAATTGCATCGGAGAACGTATCCGGAGGGGTATAGGTTGAAAGAAGGTAAACTCCGAAAAGCTACTTTTACAAAACCGGAGGGCTCCCAATCCGGAGGGGTCAAAGATTTTTCAAGTTAGGAGGGGTCCGCATCCGGAGGGGTCTTATAGTTGCTAATTCGGAGGGGTCCAAATCCGGAGGGGTCTTATATTAACTAACTCAGAGGGATCCCAATCCGGAGGGGTCTAGATTCTATTAGTCCGGAAGGGTCCTATTTGTGCCAATCCGGAGGGGTATTTTTTTTATTAAAGGACTTAGGTAGACGAAAGAAAGACTAAAAAGTGAGAGGTATTAGGTTATTAGCACACAAGCTAGGTATCAGTGACTGCACTGGTAACTTGCCTTTCAATAAGAACCAGACTAAAACAAAACAGGTCCGAACTCGGATATTCGCGACACTAAGTCTAAATTAAAAAGAGCGTGATTCATTGGTGTGGATTGTAACATAATACGTTTTTGGGAAAAGTGACTGCCCTGAGGATTTTAGTAGGCCTAGCTCGGGCAGTCCGAAGGCAGATAGGTAACACAGTACTCGGTGGGTGCAATAGACGCCCACTTGAGAAAATTACTGCCTTCAAAGTTTTGTCTGTTTGGTGCAGCACCGAGCAGGGAAAGCTTTTTCTTTAAAAGACAGGTTCGACTATTGTACTGCGACCGACTAAGAGTACATTACACATACGTTTTTTTCATAGAGGTATTCAGAGTTTGACATTAAATATATATATTTTTTTATTTTTTTTTATTTTAAATCAACATAAACTGTGCTTGATTGGGTAGTGAGTACACTATCTTTTAAATTGACTGATAACATCATATTGTGCTAGTTTTCAAATCTTACCACCAATAATCGGTTAGTGTGAATAAATTTTATACAAATTGTACTCTGATAACATACAGGGATTCGTGGTCACTATTTAATAGAATCTTGTGAAAATTATTGTGTTGTGTCATTATTATTGTTAATAAAACTATAAGGTCTCTAGCAATCGAGTTAAGTATAGGTATTAAAAAGTGACAAATAGACAATGAGTCTAGACAAGTCAAGGATACCGAAACGAGGTAATAGCTCTAGGAAATTCATACCTGAAAAGCAAAGAAAAACGATGACCGATCCTTTTGTGGATTGGATCAAGCGATCCCGGTCCGACAAAGGGGAGACGATTTCAGGCAGAATGGTTGAAACGAGAAGTCAGAAGACCTCAGAAGAGCGAAAAGAACTGTTAGAAGTGGAGGTCAATACTGACAATGCCTTGAACGACGACCAGGAAGTACAGGGACTGGAAGGAAGAGGCAGAAGGCTGGCGAGTGAATCTACTCCGGTAGAACAAGGCCATGATTTTTCCACTTCCACCGGGACATTGGATCGAGAAGAGATGTCGGAACTGTCCGACATCTCAACTGAAGTAGCGGCGACGAGAAGATCTCCGACAAACATCACTATGATGGCAGGCGGAACTGGGAAACAAACAACGTCATCATCGTTCTCAGAAAGAATGAAGAACACCTTTGGAAACATCTTCCCATTCACCATGCGAGGAGGCGCAGGGAACGAAGTTGAAACCCAGGAGGAAGAGGATGAAGAGGAGCAAGGGGACTTTGGATCTCAAGTCAGCCTCAATAGTTCAATCCAGGAGAATGAGGCATACGTCGGAAGAGAGACTGGAACCATGGACAAATTTGGTGTAGTGACAACGATAAGCAAAGAGGCAAACACAACGGGCCTGTCAAAAGACTTCGCGATTAAGACGAGTTCAGAGCCACAAACTGGAGAGAGTAGAACCAGAGGGCTAGGCAACGCGTTGGCGGATCCTGAAATAGATAATGGGAAGACGTCGAGACAGAGAGTCAAGGCCCGGATCTCGACCAGCACGAAGCTACCTGGGACCGACAGGGTTACACCGCCACTAGTGACGCCACTCGTGGATAACGGGGCAGCACTAGAAGGAGCCTTAAACAACATAGTGGACAGTTTAGGAGAACAAAATGAACAGATGTCAATAAGGATGAGTGAACTAAGAGAGAGTCTGCGGGAAGAAATAAACCGCAACAGACAAGAAGTTGGCAGGAGCGAAAAACGCTTGAAAGAAAGAACGGACGAACATATGGCGAGGAACTTGTCACGAATGACAAGAGAGGCGGAACAGCGAGAGTTACGCTTAAGAGACGACATGGAGAAGTTAAGAATTCATCAAGAGCAGTCTCTTGGGACTCTTGACACAAAGATAGACGCGATGATGGAGAGGCGAACTCAGGCTATCATGGATAGGTTGGACGGGCTACTAAGCAGCAAGAGTGGACCAAAAGAAGGAGAACCGAACTCGGGAGGTCCCAGCAGGGAACCGAGGGTGAAATTCAATGAACATCAGAGGAGGAAGACGTATGGATCCACTAGAGGCAGGGGCAGTTCATCAGGCTATGTGCTACAAGGGGTAATGGAACATGGGGCCCGAACAGTAGAGCAAGTTCAACGGGGAACAGACAAACCTCTAACGAACGACCGACGCAAGGCACACATGCGACTGGGAGAAGTGATTCCGGCAACAGGGGGCATGCAAGCCCGAGGAGGAGTCATGTGGGCCAAGCGGGAAACGCTCACGGTGATTCGGATTGCAGGGATGCACCGCACACAGAGCCTTCGACGAGGTGTGAGGACACTCAAGCGGGACACTCAAGGGATGCTACGGCAATGGCCACAGCATTTGAACCCCTAAACAGGTCTTTGGAGACATTCCTGACAAGGTTATCTAGAACCAATGAACGCAGTGAGAAGTCCAGAAGAGTCTTTAAGAAACCAAGATGCTACAAAGACGAATCTGATGGCTGTATTGATACCTGGATAGACGTAATGAAGTTGCATTTTGAGGAAGAGGACTTGTGGGAGAGACAGGAATGCAGTGCGCTCACCAGCAACTTGGAAGGGACAGAAGCAATACCAACGTGACACTGCTGAGAAAATCTTCGAAATCTTGTTAAACCGTTTCGGATCAGGGGTGCAGGGGCACCAGGCGATGATGCGCTTCGAGAAACGGAGGCAACGAGAAGATGAAACGATAGACAAGTTTCTCGATGATTTGGAAGTGCTGAGGAGACGCAGCCAACCGGACGAGTCAAACCGAAGGATGAACTTGGCCGTAGCCTCGAAATTTATCGATAGTGTGAAGAATGATGAACTTCGTACGATGCTAGCAACGCATTACACACCACTATCAACCAATGCGCCAATACCGGAGGAGTTGAGGCTCAAATCAAAAGAGTATCTTTTGTTGAAACCTCCTTCAAGATCTGGACATTACAAGAACAATTATGGCAATTTTAACAACAGACCAGCAAACCAAGGGAACAATTGGTACAAACCGAGGGATGATATGGACAAGAGACGCTCTTGTGCTAATTGCAGTTCAACGGACCATCATGTGTCAGCATGCCCAGCTTACAAACAAGGCATGAAAGCAATAGGCTTTAGCCTCGAGGACGAAGATGCGTCAGAGTTGGACCATGAGGATTTCATGAGAGGAGTAATTGCAAAATTTGGCCCGAGGTGTTTCTTTTGCAACTTGGAAGGTCATTTTAAATCAGATTGTCCGCAATTCTGGGATGCAGTGGCAGACATCAAGCATCCAAGACATGAAGAAGCTTTGTCAGGAGTGAAAGCCAGCAAGGCTCGACTTTTGAGTGAAGCGGAGGCACGCAGAAAGGATAAACCTCAAGAGCTGGCGGCAAAGAAGATGCAAGCGGTAACAGAGGAGGCACGTGAGCCGGAACCAGCAACTGCGGCTGACGACTTCAAGATTGATTATAAGGCAGCCGCAAGGGATGCTCTGAATAGAGTACAGCACGAATTGGTGACCAAAGAGATCGAACAAAAACTGAAACTTGAACTGGAAAATGAGTAACTGAATACCTTCGAAGCAACGGAGTTCGAAGAGACGAAAGCACCAAGCAGTTTAGACATGAAACTTAAAGTGATCTCCGGTAAGAGGTTCGGCATGGTGCCGCAATGAAAATAAGATACAGTCGATAATCTCAGTGGCTGGACACCAGGTAATAAGAAATCTGAGTGAACCATCCGAGTTCACTTTAAGGCATTTGGACTTATGCAGATTATCTGAGGCAGGTGGAGCCACGCACCGAGTCGAGAGCTGTGCGAGCACTACTAACGACGGGTGGCCCTCGCATGAAGAAACTTCATGGACGCTACCTGGAAGTCTATGGGCCGTATCAAATAATGCTGAACGTGGATGGAATCAGTATCTACACCAGGACTTATGTAACAACAGATGATGACCAAATGGGGCAGATCTATTTGGGAGAAGAGGAACTCAAGGTCCGCAGGATAGGCCATGACGCCATGATGGAACAAGACGCAGTACACATTGGGTATGAAGCAGATGTGACAGCACATCTGCTCGACACCAACGGAACAAAACTCGGAGTCACAGGGCTTCTGGACACAGGAGCGGTAGTGAGTGTGATGCCGATAAAAACTTGGGAAAGAATGGGCTTCACGCGGGAAGATCTAATTCCAACGAATCTCCGACTGGCCGCAGCCAATCGAGGAGCTATCTACGTAGCCGGAAGAACACCAATAACGGTCCTCCACATGGGAGGACGGGATCTTTGGATGAGCTTCCTGGTGGTAGAGAATCTGGACGACGCCGACCAATTAATCTTGGGCAGAGATTTTGTCAGGAATTTTGACGTGATGATTGACTTGAACAACGGTCTGATACGGATTAGAAACCCGGACCGGAAGTATGTTAAGAGACCAATTAATAGGATAATAACAGACGAAAACAAGGTACCAATTTTTTTGGATAGAAAAGTAAAATTACAACCAGGACAAGCTGTGGTAGCAGTTTTTAGAATGAGAAATTTGAATTCGTTAAGTGATAGTAAACAGGTTTGCTTAGTACCGAATCCCAATAGTCAGAGTTCGGTGATTTTAGGCCGGAGCTTCTCGGTAACGCGAAACGGACTGTGTGTCAGTGTGTTGTTGAACACACTGGACACCACGGTTTCAATCCAGCGTGGAAAGAAGCTTGGCTACGCCTTGCCGATGAGGACCGACTATGAGGAGACACAAAACTTGAAGAGATATAGTGTGAAAGACTGTCCTTATCATGCCAATAAAGATAAAATTTTAAAGAGGATTAATGAATTAAAATCTATTCATAAATTGTTTTCAATTAAATCCGAGACGGACGACGGCTTATCAAGCTGCTCGAATTTTCCGGAACGCCCCTCGTCATATGAACTAGAATCTGACAAACCGGTTTTGCCAGAGATAGAACATTTAAAAGGGAAAATAGGTGAGGGAGATTTCGAAAAATTGCGGGACCTCCTAAATCGGAACGCAGATGTATTTTCAAAACATAAGGCGGATATCGGTTGCTGTAATTTCGTCGAACACGAAATCGAACTAGAAGAGGGCGCCGTTCCCCATAGGGAAGGCGCAAGGCGAATGACGCCACACAAATAGGAAGCGTGCCGAGCGGAAATAGAAATGTTGCTTGAATACGACATGATAGAACCCTCGAAATCGCCGAACGCGGTAACGATAAAAGATGCGTACCCGATACCGCGAATAGACGAGAGCCTATCTAAACTTGGTGATACCAAGTTCTTCACCACATTGGACTTAGGTTCTGCCTTCTGGCAGGTTCCTTTGCGGAAAAAGGATAGGGAAAAAACCGGTTTCGCGTGCGAATTGGGGTTGTACCAGTGGAAGAGGATGCCCTTCGGCTTGTGCAATGCAACAGCAACTTTTCAAAGGCTGATGGCTCAGGCTTTGACAGGAGTGACCAAAAAGTACGGGAATCTCTTGATGTGCTACGTGGATGACGTAGTCATAGCGACACCGACCCTGGAGGATCACATTGATCGGCTCGATGAGGTCTTCGGATGTATGAAAAGAGCAAGTACCTGGGAAGAATGATGGACAGGCATGGTGTGAGGCCAGATCCGGAAGCAGTAGAAGCAGTGTTGACATGGAAGCTCCAAGAACGGACACACAGCTCATGAGCTTCCTAGGGTTTGCCAATTACTACCGAGAATTCATAACAGGATATGCGGACAAGGTGTACCCGATGCAGAAGCTGATGCGCAACAAAGGGAAAAAGTTCGAATGGAACGATGAGGCGCAGGTTGCTTTCGAGAACATAAAGCGGGAACTGTGCGAAGCGCCAGTGCTGGGCATGCCTACAGAAAAGGGCATGTATGTTCTCGACACAGACGCATCGGTGGTGGCCATCTCAGGAATCTTGCATCAAGAGCAAGAATGGAACGGAAGAACAGTTCTCCGTCCCATTGCATACGGCAGCAAAGTCTTGAGTGACACAGAGATGAAATATGGCGCACCAAAAGCAGAAATGTTTGCAGTAGTCACCTTCGTGGAGAAGTACCGTGCATACTTGGGGAGCATACTTCAAGTGCATACTTCAAGTTACGCGTGGACAACAGAGCGTTATCCTGGTTGAAGACCTACACGATGGATCAGAGTTATATTGATGATGGATTTAGATGGATAGTAAGACTGAATGGCTACCATATGATAATCGAATATAGGATGCGTGATAAACACCAGAATGCTGACAGCCTCAGCAAGAAAACTGAGTTCTATGAAAGATTGGAGCAGAAGCAGGCCAATCAGGCGGAAATAAAGGAGGGATTCTCGTTTCTGGACAAAGAAACTTATGAAGCTCTTCCCTTAACGAGATGGTTGGATAAGTCTGGACATCCAATTCCAGGGCACCCTGAGTTACCTGTAGAGAAAGCAGCCGAGATAAAGATCCTGTCCAAGAAGGACCCGGTCCCCTTGGATTTGTTGCTGCGCTCGAACCTGGTCCAGCAAGAACTCTCTCGCATGAATATAAACAGCCTCTCATTATTGGATAAAACGGTGCAAGTCACACCACAAGTGATGCGGATGCTGGGTGGATTGTTAGAAAGAGAAGTGACCAGAGATGACCCCGAGTGGACAGCTGCAGTGGCATCGCTAACAGTCAGTGAGAAAGTGAAGATCATGCCGTCCAGACGACAGCACGAAGAGAATGAGAGGGATTGTAGGACAATAGTTCAGCAACTAGTATCCTCAATACCCCAAGAGATTTTAACCAGTACTTCTTACGGACAGAAAGAACAGGGAAGCAGCAAGCGAAAGAAAACCGTCACCTTCGTGGACCAGGATAAGGAAGGTAAAAAGGTAGAACAAAATCGGCTGCAAGACTATTTGTCCGGGGAGACGAATGATGAAAAGAACCAGCGATCACAAGATCAACACCCGGGACAAGAAAATTTGTCCGGGGAGTCTGAGATAGACGAGAAAATTCCTGATGAGAAACAGGACCTAGAGAACAAGGTTTTGTCAGGGGAGTTCAGATGGATGCGAAGAAGGCACAGACATGATCTGGAGGAGCGTGCAGTCTCCAGCACAACCTCTTCGACGGATGATGATTCCCGAAACTCAGGAATGGACACCTATTCAGACAAGAACTCGAGTTCGGGATCAGAACTGTCAGAACTAGCGATACACACGCTACTAGTGGAAACTCGGGCAAGGGACCTGGACAGAGAAGTGTACCAGGATCCTGACAGTGATCGCTACCTAATACCAAGCGAAAGAGTCTTTGACAACGCAGCGGATGACTTAGAAACGATAGCGGTATCGAAACGCTCGATAAGCCTGTTGCCGCAGAAAGCGGTAGTCAGGACTGATCTTCTGCCGTTTGAACAAGAAACACAACCGTTGGCGAAGATTTGGTGCGTTAAGATGGAAGAAGACACACATCAGCCCAACGAGCTGAATAGTCAGATGAGGGTCATGAAGACGTTCTTGAAGGCGAGATACAGACTCTCGGACCTTCTAAGGGCGCAGAGAAATGATCGCATGACAAGCAACCTGAAAAGGTGGATCGAGAATGGTTCTCCGGATAAAGGGGACCTCGAGGAAGATAGTTATCGCATCCTGAGACAATACTTCATGCAGAAGGAAGGGAGGTTATATTTGAACAAGGACGGGATTGTGGCTTGCAAAAGAAGGGAGGAAGACAGAGTCCTATACAAGTATAACGCGATAGTGTTACCGCAACTCTATCAGACAGAACTATTATTCAGGTCACATGATCAGATGGGCCATCAGGGGATCGACAAAGTATATCAGAGGATCCTGAAGCGCTTTGAGTGGCCTGGGAAGAAAAAGGCATGCGAGAAATGGGTAACAGCATGTCTGTCGTGCCAACAGGTCAAGGATCCAAGGAAGTTGCGATTTCCTTTACAATCGATCGAGTCGTCTGAATTCAACGAGGTGGTGCAAATAGATCACCAAAAGATATGCATGACAGACAATGGTTATAATCAGGTGCTGGTCATGATAGATCATTTCACGAAGTATGCAGAGGCCGTGCCCTGCATAACTGCCTCGGCGGAAGAGACATGCGACCACCTGATCAATACGTGGATAGCAAGACATGGTGGTCCGATGACGTTTCAATCGGATAATGGAACAGCTTTCGTAGGAGAGCTTACGAAAGAGCTTATGAGACGCTCACAGGTCGCTCAGGCTCACTCCACGACATACCACCCTCAGACGAATGGCTTAGTGGAAAGACAGAACAGGACGTTAGTGTCGATGCTGAGAGTATATTGTTCCAGGTACATGACCGATTGGGACAGATACCTTCCACAGGTGATGGGAGCATATAACAGCACGCAACACTCCACCACTGGAGTCAGTCCACACATGATGCTAACTGGACACGAAAAGTCTTTTCTCTTAACCTTCTTCTACCCAGAATATGAGGGAAAAAAAACGTCCCCACAGGTCTACGTGACGGATGTGATCAGACGCCAACAGGAGCTGAACGATTTGTGTAGACGAAACACTCAGCAGGCACAGGCAAGGCAGAGGAAAAAATTCGACAAGAAAGCAGCTGGTGCAAAGGCTTACTCGGTGGGAGACTACGTATGGGTATTTCAGAACGTTATACCACCGAAAAGGACAAAAAAGCTCCTAAAAAAGTGGAGGGGACCCTTCATGATTACAGAGGTGCACCAGCAGGGACGCTTTTATAGACTGAGTACTGGCCGAGCCGCCCACTACGAGAACATCAAGCCACACAATCCATCGACAGAAGACTGGTGTATACCTGCAGACATGGAAGAAGGGGATTATCTAATGATGAATCCTGCTTGTGAGGTCAATGAAAAAGGCACCAGGGAGAAGAACGATGGAAACGAAGTCGTAGAGGAAGGTACGGATACACCGCTGGACCTGGATCCAAACGAACAGATCGAAGCGGACGATGAAACCTTACCCACGCAGAGGAAGATTGGCAGGATCCCGAACAGATAGAGGTTCCCAAGAACTTGGAACCGGATCTTCCGTTCACCATACAGACTCGTCAGAAGGATGGGATGAGACCAAGAAAGAAATACAATCCTTTCGGTGACGACTTTGTAGTGGATAAGATAGATCTAAAGAAGATAGTGGAGGAAGTAGTGGGTCTAGAGGAAATAACTGTGTCACAAGACATTGACATAGTCGATGATCACGACGATGAGTGGGTTGACGACTGGTCGAAACCCGAGGTAAAATTCGACGATGAGCAACAGCAGTCATATGAACAAGACCTGACGAACCTGCGTGTCTTAGAGTGGCTGAATGAAACGACCTCGGATCCAGAATAGACTAGCGTCACAATTCAAGACGTAGATCGTAAAAGCATGAAATACATCAAGACTGAACGAGATGATCCTTCCTGGGCTACCCAGGAAGGACGACTACTCATTCCAGCTTCTAACCTTGACTTGATACCCGGTATGCGATCGACGGGGACGTCGATGGATGTTTTTGTCCGGGGAGTGGGGGTAGGACTTACCCACACTGAAAACTTGATAATAAAAAAATTAAGAATAGCAAGAGAAACGGGAGACTTAGAAGCAGAAACAGGCGAAGAGCCTAAGAAACCTGACATAGGCAGGGTAGTTGAGTCATATTTTAACTTACCAAATGAATATTCAAGTAACATAATACTAACAGATAGTGATTTCATACTCACAAATAGAACATGTGCGATAGCAATCACCGCAGACATGAGTTTTAGGACAGCGTTAGCGGCAGATTTTAAGAGAGAATACAAAAACGTGGAATTCCTTTGGAAGCAAAGACCAGGGATAGGGGGCGTGGCAGGCTTACCTCCGGCGACGTCGCAGATACCGGGAAAATACTTGTGCTTCTTGGTAACGAGGGCGACGGAGAAGCAGCACGTGGACCAAGAGAACCTAGTCTTGTCTTTGACGAGGCTGAGGGACTTCCTTGTGGAAATGGACGTGAAGGAGCTCTCGCTTCCAGTGTACGATCCAAACAGAGGAAGACTGCATCCTCGGGAATTGTACGCGCTTGTACACGTGATATTCTCTGATACGAACATACAAGTATATCTACACAAGAAATATTACTTAAGTATAGGCTGAGTGATGTGCGAAAGAGTGTTAGGCCAAAGACTAAGTTGTATGTAATATGTGATATGTGTGTTATGTTATGTTATGTTATGTGTTAGGTTATTAAGATCATGGGTAAGTAGGGGTTAGTGACCATGAACAACTAAATGACGATCTTGGGAATAGATCCAAAGTTTGGACTGTCCAATCTTAGGTCGAATTCCAAAATTTTAGAAACCAATTGATTTTAATAAATTTTAGGATAAATATCTTTTTATCTGAACTGTTTTTAAGCAAATTTTAACGATATATGTTAAGGTGAAACAGATAAGTTTGATATTCGTGATTTCTTTTCTAGATCCTGATTGATCATTTAAATTACTCACTTGAGTCAAAGAATCGAATCAAATCAAACTTGAAAAGAATAGAATGGACAACTTCAACCCGGATGAATTGATAGACCTGGCAGAGGCATATGTAGGACCGATGATAGATGCGATCTATCGTCGGCTGATCGATCGAGACTTCGCTCTGGAGGACCCAGAGGTAGTCATGTTGCTGACCGCCCTGATCAACATCTTGGGGCACGACAACCGTGGGGACCGCCCCACGGAAATCCTGTTGATGGCAGCATATGGAGAAAGAGGAGTACTAGACCGCCCAAACATGAGAGTGATGAGGTGGAGAAACGGGGCTCTCACAGGGAGTGACTTGGCGAATGAGCCTGGATTGGGAGGTTCTAGGACTTACCAACCAGGTGAGATGCCAATGCCCTCCAAGCCCAAACCTGGGTTGACGAGAATGCATCAGGAGATGAACAGCGAGGTGACCTCGTCTGGTTCACCACTGAGAGCAGCTGTGCCAACAAAAAGGGCGAAAGTAGCACAGAAGGTTCAGACGAACCAAACCATACAAGATCTGGACGAGATGAACGATCAGCTGAGAAGTACGAAGAAGGAGCTGGACGAGATGACCAGAAGCATGCTCCAGATGGAGGAAGATCGGGACATGTGGATAAAGTTGTTTGAAGACTGCAACAAAAAGCAGGGTCAAGAGATTGAGCGCTTAAGGCAGGAATACAAAGAGCGATCGGAGCAGGTGGCGTTGACAACGGCCGTGGAGAAAGTGATACCTGCAAGGGAGTTTCCTCGTGGGCAGTCCCCGATGGAGCTCTTGGCGCCTCGAGAAATGAGTCAAACAACGGAGACACGGCTCCCAGCAGAGACAAATCGAGTAACAATCCCGGATCCTAGTGACACCTTGGGTGATCCCGTCGTAGAACAGACAGTGAGGAAGCTGATAGAGACAGCTGGACGACTGGTCGCTAACAAGAATGCGCCAGGTTCCGGGGTGACTGCACCCTATGGAACGATTGACGATACGGGCAGAGTACAAATCTCCCAGACCGTGATCAAACAAGGGATAAGTAACTTGACACCACTCATGGGGAGTTCGAGAATCCCAGAGAGGAAAGCACGAAAGATGCCAGCGAAGAAAGTGTCTCGCATAATAGACGTGCAGAAGAATAATCAATTGAAATACAAATTCACGGGAGTTTCGGAGACGGATCCGAGGGCCTGCTTCAATCGAGCTACCTGGAGCCCGGCTGTGAACCTGCAGCAACCACCGCTCGGGACCTCTCATCTGATATTGGGAGACAGCTTAGTCAGAGTGCTGTCGAATTTGAGGACCTCGTGGGTCACCACGGTGATGGCCTTTGGAGGCGCGACGATAGCCCAATTATATCGGATGGTGGAACTGATGAATCCAGGGAGGATCCCAATGTGATGATCTTAGTTGGGAGAATGACATCTCCAGAGGTTCAGATGGCTGGAAGCTCATGTGAGAGAAAATAATAGACAGGAGGCACCGACGAGAGAACAGTTGCCGAAGTTAGATTGTCTAAAAGATTTAGATCTTTTTAAGACAATATGCAAAATTCTAAATATTCCGATGGAAGTGAAGAGGATATGGGCAAGAAAATGATTGATGCCATGGTTCAGAGCTAACATGACTGCATGGTTGTACGAGTATGCGAAGAAGCATATGTCGAAGCATGGCAGAGTGTACAGTGAATATCAGCTAGACATTGGGGCTGGAGCTTTCAAGCGAGCTCTCGTGACTCATCGGAATGCAATGACCCCCCCTGTGAAAAGAATTTCCAGGACGAGTGAACGTAGTGGAAATGAGAAGGCAGAGATGCTGAAAGAAGATTTGGAGAGAAACGTGACGTTGTGTCTCCACAATAGCTTCTGCAGGAACATAGAATCTAACGTGGATCCCCTACCTTGCTGCAAACAGAGGGTAGAAGAGCAGAAGTGTTGAAGGACGGCTTCCAGCAGCGTCAGGATAGCTAACGACGTGTTACAAGATACGGAGACTGAGAGTGCCAAGTCAGTATCACAGGAGGAAGAAATGGAACATTGACGGATGACCGAAAAACAAGATGAAAAAAGAGATGAAATTAGAAGAATTTAGAAGTTTTAGAACTTCTAAACGACAAAAAAAGAAGAAAACAAAGGAGTGATGAAGAGAAATTAAAACTCAGAATTGTTTATGTGTGTAAAAAACTCAAGTGAGAAACCAAGCAACCAAGTTGTAATTGAAAACTGAAACATTTAGTTGAGTTTTGAAATTGTTGCATTTATAAATTTGCATTTTGATTTTAGTTGAAGTGGCTTTAGAGACACTCACTTACTATTTATTTAGAAAGGCTTAAGTGAAGGAGTATATTTAAATATTCCAGCCTGCATGACTGTTTTTAATCAGCTAGGAGAACTGATCACTTTGTGGTGACGTGGAAGGCTTGAGTAATCTCTCGAAGAGGGAGATTGTTTCATTGTTCTTTCTAACCACAGAGTTTCTTAGTTTTAATATTCAGGACAATAACAAGCAAGATTTCCGAAGGGAAGAAGCATAGTAGGATAATTTTAGCTGGTTGGATGGCAGGACTGTCCTGCAAGCCAACACCTTTCAAATCTAAGAGAAAAAGTTTTAATCGGGACATTGACACGGGAAGTCAGAAAATATGTTTTTATCTTAGGTCGTATCCTCAATGTGCAGATTAATGAGAGAATTTGAAGGCTATAGTGATGTAGTATGATGCCATTTATATTCTGCAGTGAGTCGATGTGACGTGAATAAAAGTAATTTCGTGCATTTTGTAAATTCTGTTCGATGACACTGTAACCATTTTACGAACATTGCGTGATTCATTGAGGACATTGACCGGACTGTCCGGGGAGTATGTGCCATTCGACCAGAATGTGAAAAATGCAATCTCTGCAGAATTCGGATTTTTAGCAGCGAGCCTTCCGGATTGGTGATTATTAAGAACTAAGAACGTTATTGGAACGATTGGCCAGACGGTGAGGGCTGGAATATTCTGGTATTTTTAAATTTCAAAAATTCGAATTATGACGTCATATTTCTGAGAAACGTCAGAAACGGCCATTTTGGCTAAAACGAGAAAGAAAAAGAGAACAACATTAGCTGCGCTAACAACAACTACGAAATAGAGATTGGAAAACGACAACGAGTTGCAGGAATAGCAGTGAACACTCCGAGTTGCAACTATTGTGCCGCTACAATAGTTGCAAGGCCGTTGCGAACAACGGTGAAGGGTGAAGGACGGCCTTCCGGATTAAGAAGAGATCAGGATTAACAAGCTTGATCCAGCGGATTCATCAATCCGGAAGGGTAAAGGAACTGAAACTTTTATCCTGCTACATAAAACTTTTAGCTTCCTGTCATGTCCTGACTTGAATTTAATTAACATCTAGATTCATTTTGATAAGGATGAGAAGCTAGGAGTTGGGGGAAAGGGTTGATCCATCTTCGATGGAGATGATGATTTTTATCTACTGAACAAAAACAATAGTAATATAATAAGTAGTAGCCCTGTTTTTAGGAGTGACCTCGTGGTCTGGGGATACTGAGACCCAGCCATGAGCTCACTATTTCTGCATGTAATCTAGTTAATTTGAGTGTTTTGACCGAAGCCGAAAGCAGTAACGTTTTTGTCGACCCGATGTTAGAAAGACCACCGAAAAGTACTGGCTTGGTAGAGACGGTGAAAAGCATGCAAAGCTGTTTAGACGTTAGCCAGTCGTCTTAAGACTTAGTTTTGTTTTCCGTCGATATGTATCTTCCGGGCGAATGTTACAGAAAACGTTTAAAATTTACTTTTTATATCCAAATTCCCTAATCGCTGTTTCTTAAGTGATAAATTGTGGAGTTTCAGATTTTGATGCAATCGGAGTTCTTGGACCCAGTCTGGCCGCAGAAAACCTTTTAATATGTCAGATCAAGAAATCACTATTCAGTTTGGCGATGTGCAACACACTCTCGATATTGAAGATGTAACATCAGATGATTTGAAAGATCTCTTCCATTTAGATTTTGACGTTAAACATCTCATTGAATTGCATACTGGGAAAACAGTGCTAATTAAGAAACAAGAGAAGCTGAAGCCTGGACTCGTCTACTTGCTCCCCGATCAAGCGAGTAGTTCTTTCTCTTCCGAGAATAAAGGGGGCGAGCCACCTTTGTCTAACTGGCTGAAGCGCAACCACGAGTTGATTCAAAATGCTCTTATTGTAAGTAATGCTATATATGAAGTAAATCCTCGGGACTATTTAGCTGATATTTTAGCTGATCACAACTTAAAATCAGTATTGTACAGTCAAAACGGTAAATGTCGGTTTCTGGTGTCAGAAGAACTTAACGAGAACAGAGTATATATAGCATTCCGGGGGACTGATAATCTCAATGATGTCCGTGAAGATCTGCGGGTTTATCAGAAAGCCACATCACAGGGTCGCGCGCAAGGGAGATTTCACGCCGGTTTTCTATCAAGGGCCGAAATGTTTCCATTAGAAAAAATTATATCTAGTGATATGGTGCGCAACAAAAAAATAATTGTTTGTGGTCACTCCTTAGGTGGAGCTGTTTCATCTATTGTAGCGACCGAGATGCTTCTGGAAAAAGAAAGAACTAAGAATGACTTGGTTGGAGATATCATAAATATCACATTCGGCGCACCTCTCTTCGGCGATGAAGCAGTTCGGAAGTTTTTGACCGATAAAACGTTCGCCAATTCTATGTTCCACATAGTAGCCGAGAACGACCCGGTTCCTTGTTTGCTTTCCTTTGCTCAAAGTGTTTCTGCCATTAAATTTCAAGTCGATAAGCAGATAGACCAATTGGTCTCCAAAGTATCGACCGTTGCTGGGCAATCTTACGTCGTGGACAGAACGAAATCTCTTGTGGAAATGAAAGATACATGTGTTAATTTTCTCGCTAAAGTGGAGCCATATTTGTCGCCTGCGATTGATCTGGCTGCCGCAATTTATCCTACAAATGCAATTGTTCTGAAAGGTTTTAAAGAAGGCATTGACATGGTTGGCAAAGGTATGGACAAAACTGGCAATGAAGAAGTTAAACGTAAATATGTACCGGTTGGAAACTTCTTCTTCATATGCAATGATTTCCTGTTCTTGAAGCACTTCAACAATTCCCAGGTTGAAAGCATCGTTGAGTCATTGGATATTCTTAAAGATGTAGATGTGGAATCGATGGAAACTTCTCATAGATTAACAAACTACCAGGAACTGTGCAAGTGTAACGCGTGCTTTCACCCGGGAGCGTATTTAGCTGATGATATTATGCATCTGCCACCAGATGATGATGGAAATGTGAGAATTCTTAAAAACTCACGAAATATAAAGCTTATCCAAGATTTTGAACCCAAAATACACAGCGCTGAATTGGCAACCGTGGAAAGTCAAGATGTGACTATGTTGCGACTTGTTTTGATAGGCGAAAATTTGTTTCAAATTTATCTTCCCAATTGCTCATTTGACTTCGGATTTCCTTTTGGGAAAGACGACAAAGTAACTGTAAAAAAAATTGGGATGGGTTCTAATGCAGAAAAAGTTGTTATCGAACAGGAAGTCAAAGGTACTGAGCTAAGTGTCTCTGATCATGGATCGAACATCATAATCGCAACGCAGTTTGGTTTCGGAGACATCGTTTTACCTCGTAAGAATATACGAAATATTGAAGTCCAATCGGTGTCCCAGATGTCGAGGCACGAGTCCATATCGCTGATAATCAAAAAGTCAGTTCAGCGAGGAATGGCATTGTCACAGCTTAAAAAGAAGACTTCGCTCGAGGAGCCGTTAGTATCTGAGATACTGAAGCTCACCGAGAAATGCCTGCAAGCTTCAGATCATGATAAGCTAGTTAAAGTTTTCAGTGACAAAAACATTCAGTTCATTTTGAGTAACGAGCAAGAGTATAAGAAAGTAAGTGACATCTGTGATAAGATTGAAAAATATATGATGAGTCCACTCAAACTGAATGCTGAAAAGTCTACACTTCAAGTAATTTCAGTGGGAGCTTTAGCTGTCCTTGGTGGAGGAGCTATGGCTTACATGGCCGGTCCAGGATTGCTTTTAGTTGGAGCTATTGAAGCTCTGAACATAACAGGCGTTGGAGCTGCAGCTACTTTTGGAACCCTTAGTTCCGGGTATTTCGCGAATCGGCTTCTAACTGAAGCTATCGCAGATCAGAATTACATCCAAGTTCTAAAGTGGCTAAAAACCGAACTGTTTTCGGTTTGGAGTGAGAGAGTAAAAATCGAGAATCCTGAAAAACTGCAGCAGGTTTCCGATCTATGTGACGACGATACAGTTTATAGTAACGAAAAAGCTCTGCTGCTTATGTTCAATAAGGATATTGGTGTTTTCAACTTTGAGGGAAGTAAACTTGAACAATGCACAGTGGAATCGAAGAACAGGTTGATTCAGCGCATCGAATGCGTCGAAATAATTCACAGGATCCGTGATATTTTAGCATCTCAGTGCTTCATTGGAATTGTCGGGCTTCAAGATTCGGGCAAAACAACGCTGCTGAATAAGATATGGGGTTTCAAAGGAAGCACTGGTCTATTTGCTCATACGGATGTACCCGTAATGCACCAAATTACAAAGAAAGTGAGCATCATAGATTTTCCTGGTAGCAACAGTTTGGACTATCATGCAAAGACGTTTAGCATTTGTGGTGCTATGAATAATATGATTATTGTACTAGTGCCTTTTACAGGAGACGTGAGTGAAATTGTGAGTCGCGAGCTGGCTAAAGTATACGAAGCAATGGTTGGAACCGAATCTTCGAGAATCATTATATGCGTGAATAAAACAGGGCTTCACCTGGAAAAGCTGAAAAATGAGCTAAAAATGGAGGCGAATCCGATTGATTTCATGAAACAACGATATATCACGAAATTGAACGAACATTTCACAGACACCCATGTAAAGGTCAAAACGGAACATATCTTTTTCACGGATTGGGAAATAGGCGATGATGGACGCTCATTTGGCATCGAAGGAATCGACGAAATCAAAGAAGTGATTAAACAGCATTTGATTGAGTTAAACGTGGTGAAAAGACCAAACTCATCACAATTTGAAGATTCATCGGAATTAGAAGATTCAGTTTCGCCGCCTAAATCCTTTTCAATCTAAATAAAATAAACTTCTATGAGCTTTTTATTTCCTGCCTTAATATTTTAGCCTTTGAAATATCAAATCCTTGCTATTTCCAAAACTCTATCCGTTTAATTTTCTACTTTAATATTTTTTCAAGACAAATATTTTCTATTTTCAAGACAAATTTTCTATATTTATAGCTGATAGATTAATGTCAAAATAATTGTTTGTAACTTAATAAACGCTTGTTTCATTACAAATTTAATTTTTCCAACCTAAATTTCGTAAAATAGTACTCAGTTTTGATTCTCTGTTTAGAGGATGCATATAATCCAACACCACGTTTTCATCTATGCTGATGTTTAGTACACTTGCGAGAGCAAGGGTCTTGTAACTGGGAACTAGACTTTTTTCCCGTTAGCAACTTTTCTTACAAGCAATTGAGCTTGTTTTATAATTGAACCCTAACAACTCCCAGGTTTCTTCCCACATGGTCTGGAGGTAACGCGGTTGCTTTTGCATTGTAAGCTCTGCAAAACCTTCATTTCTTCAGTATGTATGTGAATTGATTTTTTTCCGTTAAAAGTTGAACTGTCGGACATCATTTGTCTGCTCAAGTTTTGTCGGCTTAGTTGGCACATCACGGATTTTTCTTGTGCTGTAAGCAAGTATCCTAGTAGTTCCAAAATGCGATCATTGCAGTTTCAGGGAGCACCTAAGACTTTTGATAAATCAATTTTTTTCGGCTCAACTGGTGTCTGCTCAAAAGTGGTCAGTTTTCTTTCCGCTTCGTAAGCTTTGTTCCGTTGCATATTACGCTTGCGATTAGCAAGCGTTTTCAAATCGGAATGTGGATTTTTGTTTCGGATTAACAACTAGTTAACAAAATCAGTTGAATCACTTGCAGCTGACATACAGTTGAATCAGAGCTGACGCACAGTTGAATCACTTGCAGGTAATTACTAGTTACTACAGGGTACTTTCAGGGGAGTTGAAACAAGTTTTTTTTCGATTCAACTGGTGTCCACTCAAAGATGGTCGGCCTTGTTTCCGCTTCGTAAGATTTGTTCAGTTGACAATTTGAATTTCAAATTTCCTGCTTGATATGTTTGCCTAGAATTTCCTGTTCGATAAAAACTGATATTATGAAAATGTATGGGATCGGGTTTTTATTTTAATTTTTTTGGGACGCTATGGCAAAATTTTTCGCTTTTCTGAAAACTTTCTTTAATTTTTTTCTAAAAAAACGATTTTCAAAAAAGTGGTGCCAATGGAAAAACCGTTCACTCCCCTGTGTCTGCTTAATTCCTTAGTATCTTTTACCTCACCGTTTTTTCTACAGCCTTCGACAAAGTATTTCTTTTTCGAACCAAAGGGGGATTTTTCGAACCATATTTTTGATTTTTGACATATTCTCAAAAACTACCCGCCCATATCTGAGATATTGATTCCAATCAAAAAAGCGGGCTGTGCGAAGCTCCCGTGCATTAGTGGATACGCCCAAGTTTTACTACACAAAAAGTTATGGCCCTCAGAAAAGTCAAATTTTTGATTTTTTGACCTTTTTGAAACTTTTGGACTGTGCTTGAAAACTACCCTCCAAAATCTGAGTTTTTTGTTTCAATCGAAAGAACGGGCTGTGTGAAGTTTTTCTGCATAAGCGTCCAAAGTTTTCAAACGAAATTGTGATTTCATGACCGTTTCTCAAATCTACCCTCCCAAATCTGAATTTTTTTATTTCAATGGATAGAACGTGTTGGGGAAGCTTCGCTGCGTAAGTTTTTATGGGGAAGCTTTTTATTGGGGAAGATTTTATGCCCAAATTGTTCTTACACTAAAAGCGTAGACCCTTAAAAAGTCAGAATTGTGATTTTTTGACCGTTTTTTGAAATTTTTTGATTTTTCTCGAAAAGTACCATCCCGAAAGTTAAGTTTAGGGTTCAATCGATAGGAAAGGTCTGAAAAAAGATAGTCCACAATTTCCAACAAAACTATAGAGCCTTCAGAAAAGTTAATGATTTGGTTTCCTGTCAGTTTTTTGAAACTTTTTGAGCGGAGACTGATATCATCGAGTTTACTCGAGGCAAAAGGTCGTGAGAAGCCTCCGTGCTTTAACGGCTGCGCATGAAATTAGCATGAAAAACGTTTTGCCTCATTAAAATTTTCAAATTCTCAAAAAATTTTACTCATTTTTTTAGTTCAACAACTAAGGTTTTGAACGAAGCCCATTGTTGAAAATATGTATTTCATCCGGCATCAGAACATTAAGATCAAAAGTTATCAAACTGGTGCCCTCAGTTTTAGCTGGGCCCATAGTTTTGTGTGATGAAAACAGGTACTATAAAAAATTTTGGGATTGGGTTTTTATTTTCATTTTTTTTGATACGCTTTGGAAATTTTTTTATCACTTTGCAAATAATTTAGTTTTTTTTTCTCAAGAACCCTTCTACTGATCATCAACAAAAGGTTATTCATAAAAAGACCGCCTCTGTTATTTTGTGCCTGCTTACTCCCCTAATTTAATTTTGTTTGATAAAAACAGGTATTATAACAAATTTTGGGATTGGGTTTTTCATTAAAATTTTTTTGAGACGCTTTGGAAAATTTTCATCACTTTGCAAATAATTTAGTTTTTTTTTTCTCTTAAACCTTTCTAACGATTATCAACAAAAGGCTATTCATAAAAAATATCGCCTACATTATTGTGTGCTTGCTTACTCCCCTAGTCTCTTTTCGATTTAACCCTTGTCTACAGCCTTCCAAAAAGTCTGTGATGGGATTATTTGACCGATTTTTTAGTTTTCTCAAAAAGTAACCTACCAAATCTGAGATTTATAGGTACGCCGAAATGGACATATGGGTTAGTGATAAGTTCCCCTGCATCAGCGGTCAATCACCGTTTTTTTACACGAAGTTATCGTCCTCGGAAAGTCAATTTTTTGGTTTTTTGAGCGTTGTTTTTTTTTTGCTAAGTTTTATGAATTTTGCCAAAAAATACGCTCCCATATCTGAGATTTTGGACGCAAGTCAAAGAACGGGTTGTAGGAAGCTCCTGTGCATACGTCACTACGCCCTTTTTTACACAATAAATTATGGCCCTCGGAAAACTCAAAATTTTGATCTTTGACCCTTTTTTGAAAATATGTTATTTCTAGAGAACTACTCTGCCAAACCTAGGTTTTCGCGTTCAATTGAATCTACAGGTGTGATGAATCTCTTCTGCATAAGTGGCGATGATCTAATTTTTTTAAGCAAAAAGTAATGATTCTCAGAGTTGTCAACTATCTGAGGTTTTGACAGTTTTTTGGACATTTCTCGATAACTATCCTGCCAAATCTGATATCATACATAGTTTAATCGACACAGCAGATTGTTGAAAACCTATGTTTAGAAATTGCTACGCTCAGTTTTTTCTAGAAATTAAGTTATGGCCTTCAAACAGGAGAAAGTTTAGTTTTTTTCGAAAACTGTTGTACTGATTTTCGAAAAAGGGTATCAATGGAAAGACTGCCTGATTTACTGTGTTGCCTGCATAAACCCCTGTTCTCTTTTTTTCTTTAACCCACTGTCTACAGCTTCCGAAAAAGTGGATTCTCGACTATCCTCTCAAGTTTTAGATTTTGAGTTCAATGGATAGTAAGGATTTTGAGACTCTCCCCTGCATAAGCGGTTACGGCACTCATAGTTTTCAAATTATGGCACTCAGAGGTTTCAAGATGTGATTTTTTGGCACTCAGTTTTATGGCACTCAGAGTTTTCAAGATGTGATTATGGCACTCAGAGTTTTCAAGATGTGATTATATGTCACTCAGAGTTTTCAAGAGTGATTTTTTGATTTTTAAAAAAAATTTAATGACTTCTTTCGAAAACTATTCTCTCCAATCTGAGACTTAATTCAATCCAAAGAAGGGGTTGTGGGAAGCTCACCTGCATCTGCGGCTACTCCCGAAGTTTTTCTTTCAAAAATGTATGGCCCTCTCCAAAGCCATTTTTCGACTTAGACCGTTGAAAACTTTTCTCGAGAACTACCCTCCCAAGTCTGAGGTTTTAGCGCAATCGAAATAACGGGTTGTGGAAATCTCCCCTGCATAATCGAGTACGTCCATTTTTCTTAATAAAAAAAATATATTTTTTTGACTTTGATTTTCTCACAAACTACCCTCAACAATCTGGTATTTTTAGTTCAATGGATAGACCGGGTTTCAGAAAGCTGCCCTGCATAACCGGCTACGCTCAATTTTTTACATAATTAATTATCGCCCTCGGAATAATCAAGTAAATGCTTTTGATCGTTTTTGTTGAATGTTTTTGCTTTTTCGAAAATTCCCTCTGCACTCTGAGAAGTCAAACTCAATCCAAAGATTGGGTTTTGGGAAGCTCACCTGCATCTGCTGTTACTCCGATATTTTTCATTCACAAAAAGTACCCTCGGAAAAGTCTAAATTTTGAATTTTGATCGTTTGTTGAACCTTTTTGACTTTTCTCGAGAACTACCCTCCAAAATCTGAGGTTTTAAACTCAATTGAAATAACGGATTGTGGGAAATTCTCCTGCATAATCGAGTACGCCATTTTTTTACACAAAACTATCGCCCTCGGAAAAGTCATTTTGGCAATTTTTTGACCGTTTTTTGTTAAAATTCTTAATTTTCTCTGCCCTCTTAAATCTGAGATGTTGATTTTAATAGATCGAACGGGTTGTTGGAAGCTCACTTGCATCTCCAGCTCTTCTAAATATTTTCATTCAAAAAAGTATGTCCCTCGGAAAAGTCAAATTTATGACTTTTAATCTTTTTTGAACCTTTTTGAATTTTCTCGAGGACTACCCTCCCAAGTCTGACGTTTTCTGTAAATAAAGAAAACGGGTTGAGAGAATCTCTCCTGCAAAATCGAGTACGCACAATTTTTCTACACAAAAATTATTACCCGCTATAGAATTTTTAAAGGAGAAATGTAATGTTTTTAAAATTTTTCACTCTTCCTGCTTATTTTAGTAGAAAAACAACTAAGGTTTTGGGCAAAATCCTATTTTGAAATTAAGCATTTCGTCCTGCATGAGTATAACAAATTCGAAAAACATCGAACAGGTACCTCCAGCTTTAGCTGGGCTACTATTCATTTAAAAATTCAAAAATTTTAGGTGAGGTTTTTTAAACATTTTTCCTTTTCGACTTAATTAAAAGTAATGAACGTAGTGAAGACTCTTATATAGATTTTAGTGTTTTTTTTTTCAGGAAAAAAGTCTTAAAATGCTCTAATAACTACAGATATGCATTCACACAATTTAATGCTTTTATGAATGCCATTAGGTACATATGCACTTTTTGAGTTCAAGTCAATTTGATTTGATAGAAGGTAGACAAAATGCACTCTCCAATTATGAAGGCTGAAATGGTGGAAAAAACGTGATTAATTTCTAGTTTCGAAAATGGAATTTAATTTTTAAGTTTCCAGCGGAATACCTATTGATCCAGTTTTCCCAAGTTGGGTTAATGTTGTCAAAAAAGCGCCAATCATAAATTTCTCTAGACATTCAAAGAGCTTAACAAGCATCTCTGTTTACTTGCGTTCATTACTCTTTTCCAACTGTTAGTTGGCTATGTTTTTTCATGTTTGTGTTGCTCCGTTTTGACTCTGTAAAGATAATTTTTGATTGAATCTTTCCTAGTCTTATATTTTAAATGAAAGTCGGAATGATTAACTGAACGCAATGTTTTAGCTTTGTCGAATGCAACGTTTAAAAAAATCTTTGGGCTTAACGTTTTAGAGAAAGCCAAGAATTGTCTAGAACTTTTAAATTTTCTTAAGTCTGGAATATTCTAGAAATATTTTTGACAAAAATTCATTTCTTTAGACAAGATGAACTCAATTCATTTTCCAGGGTAGACAGTGCCTGTCAATTTTTCCGAAATTTTGCATTTTCAGATTGATTTCATTCTGAAATGAACCTACTGAAAACAGCAATCTCGTTGCTAGAAAACTAGCTGTTTGCAAACCGGTTTGAGCTATGAAAGGTTTTGAAATATTTCGAAGTTTCATCGCTAGCATAGCTTGCTTTAAAAAAAAAGTTTTCGACAATCGATTTGCTCGGTTTAAACTTGAGATAATTCAAGTTTCATTGCCTCAGTAGCTTGCCTAGAAAAACTGAAACTTCTCGCCTGTCGATTTTCTCTATGAAACAATTTGACATATTTCAAAGTTTTATCTCATGAATAGCGTGCTCTGAAAAACTTTGAAATATTTCAAGCTATTTCATAGACCGTATCGTTTTGCGAAAAGTTTAAGTTTTTTAAGCAAAACTTTCGCAAACCGATTTATCCTGTGAAATAAATTGAAATATTTCAAAGTTTTAGAGCTTGAATTGCTTGCTTAGAAGACAACAACCTATTCGCAAAACGATTCAGTCTAGAAAATAGATAGTTTGAAATACTTCAAACATTTTTAGCTTGAGTTGTTTGCTTAGAAAAACTTAAAATTTTCGCGAACCAATTTGATTTATGAAGTAACTTGAAAATTCAAACTTTCAGAGCTCGAATAGCTTGAATAAAAAAGTTGAAATTTCTTGCCAGTCGATTTGCTCTATGAAACAACTTGGCATTTTTCAAAGTTTCATCGCATGAATAGCGTGCTCAGAAAAACGTTGAAATATTTCAAGTCATCTCATAGACCGAATCGTTTTGCAAATTTTTTTAAGCAAAACTTTCGCAAATTTTTTGTAAGCAAGCTTTTTGCAAACCGATTTGATCTTTGAATTAAATTGAAATATTTAAAAGTTTCAGAGCTTTTTGCAAACCGATTTGACCTTTGAAATAAATTGAAATATTTCAAAGTTTCAAATATTTAAAAGTTTCAAATATTTAAAAGTTTCTCTGAAACTTAAAATTTTGCAATTATTTTATATTTGTGAAATTTTAAAAGTTTCAGAGCTTTGTAGCTCTCTTAGATTTCTTGAGCTATTCGCAAAACGATTCGCTCTATGAAATCACTTGAAATCATTCGAAATTTCATAGCTTTAAAAGCTTGCTTAGAAAAACTTAACTTTTCGCGAACTGATTCGGTCAACCAAATTCTAAGTTTCATAGCTTGATTAGCTTGCTTGGAAAACTTTATTTTTTTTGCGAACAGTTTCGCTCTATGAAACATATTTTTTCGAAGTTCTATCGCTCGATAAGCTCGCTTAGAAATACTAAGTTTTCGCAAAAATTCCGGTCTAAACAACTCAAAATATTTTAATTGTTCATAGCTTTTTGCAAACTGATTTGTCCATAAAATAATTTGAAGTAATTGAAATTTTCTTAGCTCGAATAGCTTGCTTAGAAAAACCTAAAATTTTCGCGAACCAAATCAGTGTGTGCAATAACTTGGAAATCTTTCAAAGTTTTATGGCTTAAATAGCTTGTATAGAAAAACTTGAGTCTTTTGCGAATCAGTTCGCTGTGTGAAGTACCCCTGAAATATTTCAAAGTTTCATAGCTTGAATAGCTTACTTCAAAAAACTCCAATTTTTCAGGAACCAATTTTTTACGATATGGCTGACCTTAAAATTGTTCAAAGTTTCATTGCTTGGATAGCTTGATCAGAACAACAATTAATTTTTTGCGAGCCAATGGATTAATGGAGGCGGGCTCGCTAGTTTCTACTAACGCTTAGATTGAGCAGCGAGTTATGAATTGAGTTAAGCCATTTTAACTTATTATTGCGTTACTAGGCGAGCAAGATATCACTTTAATCTTTTCATAGCTTGTGGAATTTGGGAGTGAAAAGTATATGAGGGGACGATTCAAAGATATGTAGCATTGCGTGCGGGTGGTGGGGTGGCTTAAGTTTTCCTTTAATTTTGCTTGTTTGCGAAGTTCAAATTCGCCTCTGCCGTATAACACTAGGCTCGCTCCTGAAGTTTCGTCTCCGATAACACGGCCGGAATGATTTATTTGTATTTATTTATGTTTGTCTAGCAATTTCCGATACCCTATAAAGCTTAAAATGTTGTTCTTACCAGGGTTTACATTCAGAAATCATCTGGAGAAATCATATGGTTCTTTAAAAACCGGCTAAATTTATATCAAGATTTGGTGGTTTCTGTGCAAGGACCTTTTTTTGGGAAATTTTTGTGTCAAATTTGTTTCGTGCGTGTGGGACATAAACTAAACTTGGTATCAGACATGGCAAAAATCTGCGCAACAAAAAGTCACGCTTTTGCGATAGTCTTTGAGATCTGCACTGTTGTATGTGGAAATGCGAAATTCAGCGGCACATTAAGTAGTGACAAAAAAGAGCATGTTTTTACCAAATCATTAGTTCTTTAATGATTTTTTTGTTTTGGTTTTATTTAATTGGAAGTTTTCTTTGGGTGCTTGAGTTTTTTGTCGGGTATCGTTTTTATTTAAAGTTGGTAATTTTTTTATGTTTGCAATTTCTTTCATTTTAACTCAAATCTTTTATGATATAGATTTTGCTCAAAAATATTTGATTGAATTTGGAAATTTGGCAAAATTTTTCGCAAAATCTGCAAATTAATTTGTAGAAATGGCGAATTTTTTCGAAATGGAGAAACTTAACAGCAGCTTGCAAATTAGTTTTTCATTTAAAGATCTTAGTTTTAACAGCGTTTGTGCTTGCGATTAGCGAGCGTTTTCAAATCGGAGTATAGATTTTTTTGTCGGCTTAGTTGCCCAGCACCAATTTTGCCTAAGATTTAGATATTTCTGCTCAATTCAAAAAAAAATTCAATGTATTCCTGTTTTGTGCAACTAATTGAGTTCCAAGAAAATTTGCCATTTTTTGCTATTTGAATTTTATTATTAAGTTTTTGGAATTAAGTCAATAATTAGCTCTTTTTCTTTGAAGTTTCAATTATCTATAGTTTTGAATAATTTTGATTCATTTAGTTCTAAAAACATTGTAGATCCGCCAGTACTACGAGATGAAAAATCTGCCTACTTCACAAATGACTTTTCCCTTGGTTTGAGTAGGTCAAAAGAATTTTCATGAATAAATGCGCGCCTTAACCAGTTTTTTTTAACGCGCAAGGTAAGCGTCATAAACATGCAACTTAATTGAATCGAACTAGCTGATGACTCGCACGTTCGGTTCTTTAATTAGATTGTTGAACGTGAAAAGCGCTTCCTAAAAAATATACAAAAACAACGTTTTTCAATGCAACCATTAAATTAAACTGAGCCCATTCATCAGGCTTTTCTTTATCAATTATTTAACGATTTCTAAAGTCAACTTGTAGGTAATTCTTCACCAAACTGCTCATATCTCTAAAACTCAGAGTTACCTCAGATATGTGAATTTTTGACAACCCTGAAAAGGTCGACAGCATACTACCGCATTCTTCTTTGTAACCTGAAACAAATTTTTTATGTTGAAAGTTCATTGGTTTACTGGAAATTTGAGAAAAGCAATAATTAAATTTGTCATATCTCGGAAACTAAAATTGAAAAGTTCAAACAGAAGCAAAATTGGCAAGCTAATTGGTCCAAATAACGCGTTAGTTGTCGAAAAATATCTTTTTTACTTGATATGGTAAAGGGAGGGAAGATTTTACAAACTTTTGCATTATTACTCTTCTACCAGTTTTTCTAATTTTACTCAAACTATCAGCTTATGTTTACATACTGCTAATGGTGTAATGGTGCAAACAATTAAACTATTTCGGAAACTAAAATTGAAAAGTTTAAACAAGCAAAATTGGCAAGCTAATTGGTGCAAATAACGCATTAGTTGTTAAAAATATCGTTTATTCCTTGATATGGTATAGGAAAAGAACTTTTGACAAACGTTTTGCAATATTACTCTTTTACCAGATTTTCAAATTTTACTCATCTGGCTGATAGCTCATGTTTACATACTGCTAATGGTGTAATGGTGCAGATAATTGAATATCTGACTTTTTGGTCGAAGCTATCGTCAAAGATTGTTTGTTATTTGATTAATTGTGTCAACCTCTTACCTTTGACTCTAGTAAGTACACATGTGAAAGCAAGTTTCTTCTAATGGAACTAAACTTTTTATCCCATAAACAACTTTTCTTACCTTTCTGTACTTTGGGACCATAGCTTAGTGACATTTTCCTATTCGGCCTAGAGGTAACGCGGATGCTTTTGTACCCTAATGTCTGGGGTTCGAGTTCCGATAGTGTTGCATGGAGGTCTTTTTCTCACAAATAGTTTCTTCACCAGGATTGCAAATATGAAATAAGCTTTTATGAATGGTAGGTATTTAAGAATATATTCGTGTTGAGTCTTGATGCTAGTCTCTTATTGTTTTTTAATAGTAGTTTTTTTTTTGTTACCTAGCCAGTATTTTTTGACTGTGATAAAAGTGATGCGAAAATAAGTGATGTCAATTAAAATTGAAAACGAGATTCTAATCAGATTTTTTCATGGACTATGGACTTCCAATGAAGATTTATAACAATTGAAAAAGTGTACCAGGGGGAACCGTTGAATCTTTTGCCTGTGTCCTGAAGTGTCTGAATATGTTTTTTGGAAAACAATTTTGCCGAAATTTCTGAAAAATTTATGGATTTTTGAGAATCATCACCCTTATGACAGTGTCACTTATAAACTGATTCATGTCCCGTCTAGTAACGCTAGATTGGAGCCAATTAGTTGCATTCATTTCAATTCATAGTGAGGTTTCGGACGGATAAAACAGCTGCTGCGCATAAAGTATGTTGTACAGAATGTATTAATTATCACCCTTGCGATAAGCAAGGGTTTTACAATCGGGTGCTAGACTTTCTGTCCCGTAAATATTTTTGTTCACAGGACTCATCTAGACTCCTGCTGGTACCTTGGTGTTTTTGTTTTGAATTCAGGATATTGATACATTGCTAAAAGATTAAAAAATTAGAAAACTGTTATTTTGAGAATCGAATTTTTCTGAAGAAAAAACCAATGCGCCTTGATAGAAGCAAGCAATCTATTTTTATTTTGCTTGCTTCAAGGACTGAACAGTTATTTCTTTTGTGTATCATTAAGTGTATGGAGTGTAACTTCACCTCGTGTGCGCTTTGTTCAGATTTTTGTGTCCAAGTTTTTAAGGGATTTTTAGAGAACTCTCGTAAGGTATCATACGAAAGCATTTTGTTGTAATTTCGATTTTTAAATATATTTATAATTTTACTCGGTGTCTTTAAAAGATTATTTGAATAATTTTGCTTTGTAGACTGACTAGCAAGCTCGTCTCCAATAATCGATCGAATCGCAAAAAGATATTTGTTGTTCTGATCAAGCTATTCAAGAAATTCAAGTTCAGCTAAACGAACAATTTCAGGTTGAACTCTGAACAATTTCAGGTTAAACCATACCGTAAACCGATTTGGAAAATTTCGTAGACCACATCGGTTTCCTAAAAAGGTTAAGTTCTTCTAAGTAATCTAGTCACGCTTTCAAACTGTGAAATGGTACAAATTATTTCATGTAGCGAATCAATCGGATGGCAAAAAGATCAAGTTTTTCTTTAAAAGACGTTCAAGCGATGAAACTTGAAAATATTTCAAGTTATTTCATAAATCGAAACGGGTTCGCGAAAACATCAATATTTCAAGTTATTTCGTAATCGAATCGGCTGGCGAAAATTTTAGTTTTTCTAATGAAGCCATTCACGCAATGAAACTTTTGAAATATTTTAAATTGTTTCGCAAACCGAACCGTTTTGCCGTAAATTGAAATTTTTCTATGCAACGTGCTAAGCGATCTATTATCGCATGACGAATCGGATGACGAAAAAACGAAGTTTTTTTATTGAAGCCGGCATTCAATCAAAGAATTTTTGAAATATTTCAAGTTATTTTATAGACCGAATTGTTTTGCCAACCAAGTACGGGGGAAATAGTTAAAGAGATCCCTTTTAGTTATCAAATACCGCTATGTTTTTCTAATCAAGCTAGTCCAACACTGAAACTTTGAAATAAGTCAAGTTGTTTCATCGAGCAAATTAGTCGGCAAAAAGTCAAATTTTCTTTAAGCAAGCTATTGAAGTTAAGAAAAATATTTTAAGATATTTTATAGAGCGAATCATTTTGCGAAAAATTTAAGTCTTTCTAGGCAAGCTATTAAAGCTATTGAAAATTGAAATCTTTCAAATTATTTCACAGACCAAATTAGTTTGTAAAAAATTAAGTTTTCTAAGCAAGCTGTTGAAGCGACTAAATTTTGAATTGTTCAATTTGTTTCAAAGACAATCGGTTCGCGAAAAATTTATGTTTTTCTATACATACTAATCCAGCTATAAAAATCTGGAAAGTGTCCATTTATTTCATGACCGAATTGGTTGGCATAAAGCTAAATTTTTCTAAGCAAACTGTTGCAGCTACAATATTTTCATAGACCGAATCGTTTTGCGAAAAAGTTCAAGTTTCCTAAGAAAAATTACTCAAGCTTTGAAAATTTGAAATAAGAGTTGTTTCATCAAGGAAATCGGATGGGGAAAAAGTGTTTCTATGCACGCGTCTCAAGTTATGAAAATTTGAAATATTTTAAGATGTTTCATACCGCGAATCGGTTTGCTACTAGTTAGTCTTACTAAGCATGGAGGTAACTGTTTCTAGTTGATTCGTGAATCAGTGAACGCAATTTTTTGACAAAAAAGGACAGGTACCGTCTAGTCTTGAAGTTGAATCGAGGTCATCTTATTTAAATAGTTTCGGACTTTTCAAAATTATTTCTAGAATGTTCTAGACTGAATGACTCTTAGAAGTTCTGCTCTAAGCTTTTTAAAACGTTGCACTCTATAGCCCCTAAAATTCAGGCCTTATGCGGAAAACATGTCATTCAATTAATATGTAAAGAAGGTAAGATTTCTGACTGATATTCACCATGTCATATTCAAGGCTTTGTTTCGAGTGTATTTGTGTTGTTTTATTGTTCGCAGGTGAAGCGATACTCAGCTTCTGTGTGCTGAACTATCAGTAATTTGTCTATGTTTTAAGTAGTTTGTCATTTTTGAATGACAAGGGGCTGAGCTTATTTTTTGGACGAATGAATTTCGGTACATCGAGAGAATGCATTTTTAGATTTGTTTGACTGAATCATGAACTTCGGTGGTTCAGCTAGCAGTGGCTCCGGCTCCTCACCTCAGAACGCGGAGAGCATTATCCAGCAAACGCAGATGGCTCTACAGATGCAACAGGTTCTGTCCAAGCTTATAATAGGCCGACTTGCTCGTTGCGATGCAAGAAAAAGTGAATAAAACTATTACTAGTTAATATAAAAAACATGAACAATAAGGCAATGAAATGTTTTTCTTTTCATTTTATCAAACACCAATATTGTCATATGCTTATTGAAAAGACTATATATATCATAAATTATTGTTATCTATTATCTATGCATCTATCTATAGTTTTCAAGGCTTTACTTTCTTCCCATGCTGAAGCTTTTTCGACGTATTATTTTGGCATGTTTAACGAAATAATTTTTGCACGTTTATGATAAATGTTATATTGCAATGGTTAAGAGTTTTTTTTCTATTTTCCAGTTTTTTCTATTTTTTTTCCGTTTGATTTCATTGATTATTTCACCAAATTTGAAATAAGCAACCCAATTGTGGGATATGTCAGGTTTTGACCAGGGGTTTCAAATTTGGCCTCCAATTTTGAACGCCCAAATCCTTTTAGTTTACGAGATACGACCTTTTTTTTCTTGATTTTTTTTTTTAAAAATTTTCAGAAAACGTTAATTCATAAATTTGAAATTGCCAACCGTGTAGTTGGGCACTGTCAGGGTACTCTCAGGGGTTGCAAAGCTTACCTCCATGTATGACTGCTCAAATCCTTTAAGTGTCCGAGATATGAACGTTTTTTATGATGTTTTGAAAAAATTTCAAAGAATTTAGATATGAAACTTTAACAAACGTTCAAGTTCTCAAGCTTGTAGTTGGGCGCTGTCGTAGTACTATCAGGATTTGCAGGTCTTGCCTCAAATTAGGGCTGCTGAAATCTTAAGATTCCTAGATATGACGTTTTTTTTGATTTTTTCAAAAAATATTCAGAAAACCTAGATTTACTAAATTTCAAAAATTGAAATTCCTAAACCTGTACTCAGGCGCTGTCGAGATACTCTCAGAGTTTGCAAATCTTGCCTTGAAAGGTGACTGCTCATTTGGTTTTGGTTTCCGAGATATGTTCTTTTCATATTTTTCATAATTTTTCAAAAAAAAAACCTTCTAAGTTTGAAGTTTCCATTCCTATAGTGGGGTGGTCTCAGAATACTCTCAGAGGCTGCAGCTCTTGCCTCCAAGTTTGATATCTCTAATCAGTTTAGTCTGATATTGCCGTTTTTTGTGTTTCAACTTTTTTCAAAAAAAATAGAGCTACAAAAAAATGGTTAAAAAACTGCACCAAGTTTGAAATACTCAGCTTTATGTGGACTCCCAAGGTGCTCTCAGAATGTTAATTTGGACTCCAAAATGACTGCTCAACGAATTTTATTTTCGTAGAAATGACGTATTTATTTTTTTTCAAAGGTTTTCAAAAAAAAAAATTTGAATTGGTCGACCATTTGATTGGATGATGTCAGTTTACCACCAGCGAATGCAGATGTGGCCTCCCATCATAATATTTGTGTTAAAATTTTAAAGTTTTCAAATTCTATTTTTTAAAATTAATTTTTCAAAATTTTTAAAACAAAAAAGTCTGATTATTTAAAATAAATTACGCTGGATTATGAATCCCATTTACGAATTTGATGATTTTGTTGAAATTGTTTCAAAAGTTTTTTTAAATACGAAAAATGCAGATGTACGCTGTCGGCCATTTTAAGGTTTCCTTTATGAGATAAAAATACGAAGATATGAAACCCAATCGTTTCGGAGGTTTGGCCATTTTAGTTGAAATCTTTTATGGCTCTTTTTTTGAAATCAAAAGCGTCGTTGGATTTCCCTTCTTTTGTTACTGTTGCATTAATTTCATTGTTTTTTTTTGCATTTATTTCATATATAGGCCATTGTCAAGCTCACGTATCTGTTTGAAGCGCTGGAGGTACACGCTAGTTTTATTTATCTATGCTAGCGAGCTTCCGAGCGTGGTGTATTAGTATGAACCTTTTTTGTAATCTAGCTCGCAAATATAAATGCTCATTTGGCGGCACTTTGGCTATAATCACGATCTGTAGCATTGGAATTTTATAGCATGTTCTCCGCTTTACCTGTGGCTAGTGTTTTTGAATTGTTAGGCTTCCGTTGCTTTGTTGTTAGTGCGTGAGATTCGATTTCCTAGGTCGCAGGATCGAATCCGAAACGTAGTCGAATTTTTACTAATTCGAAGCGTAATTCTTCGTATTATTTCATTTAATAGAGCTGCTTTTTAGCCGTGTTCTTGCTAGTATTTGAGAAGCGCAGCTTTACCCTTGTGTATAAGCTTGGTGTTGTTCAACTTTTTTTTGTAAAAACTGAAGGTGGTTCCAATTTATTGAACAGTATTTTCTTTTTCATCCCATTGCCTTATTTCAATTTTGTGCTTTTTCGTGGTGCAAAATTTCAATAACAGTTAAGCAAGGCCTCAGTTTGGTGACAGTTGGAGGGGTCCCAGTGTCATCGGACTCCTCAAGGTGGGACCGGCTGCCGCAAAATGGATGACAGCTATCTCCCCCACAGAAAAAAGGCCCTAGGTTGAATGGTGGATGCTGGGCCGGGGCTTATAAAAAAAGGCCTCCGTTTTTTTTTGCTGTCTGAATTAATGCGTACCCTTGTCTTCTGTACTAAATGAGTTTTGTTGTATGTTTGCAGGTACAGAGTCTTCTGCAGGCGGCGGGGGAGAAGTGTATCTACCCGAAGTGCGTGAGTAGACCTGGAAAGTACCTGGGAGGGGGAGAGGAGACGTGTCTGAGGAATTGTATCGACCGGTTAGTAACCGCTATTGAGTGTTTATTACCCTTGCAATAAAACAAGGGTCTTGCAAACGGGTACTAGACTTTTTTCGGAAAAACTTTGTTAACAGGATGACTGAAATTGATGGTAATCTCCAAATCTGTACTTTCGTCAACTAACAGACAAATTCAAAGCAAGTCTGCATTTTAAATACCCGTTCTATTCAAAATATGATATTTAAGAGTCGATGAATGATATAGGTCGTGATTTTTTTTCGCTCCTTTTTCAGCAAAAGCTTTCAAAATTTGTTCAGGCCCAAATGTACTTTTTCGGGGTTTGACTTATGATTTCTTTTTAAGTTCGGTTCATTTCCTTTGTTACCAGTATTTTTTTTGTTCTCCATATTCGGCTTAAAAGGTTTCAGCTTCTATTATATTCGTTCAGTGACCTCATTTTTAGGCATTTAATTAGCGAAAAGAGTTTTTAATCTAAACGTTTTGAGGGGGGAACTATAAAACTATAAAATTTTTATGAAAACAGTTTTTCTAGCTAGTGTCTGCTCAGCTATGTTCGGCGGCTCTCTTTCCTTTTCCCCCACCTGCAATTTGTTTAGAGTAATTGTTCTGTTCACATTGTCGGATTATTATAAAATGTAGTATACGGAATAAGTAGGCCATGACAAACATTTTTGGTCTTCTCAATCTCGTAAAACCACTCGTTACACTATGAAATCGATGCTTATGTGAGGCCGGGGGGGGGGGGGGGGTCGACAATTTTCCAAAAAAGTTTTTGAAGTTATTTTTGCGGATTTCGTCTCGTCTCTTTTTTGTCGGTTGTCGGTCAGTTTGCGTGCCTTGCTATGTTTGTGTTGTATCGCAAGTGTTGTATAGCACTACGCAGGGGCGGATTCAGGGGGGGGGGGCGGACGTCTCCCTCCCCCTCAGGGATTCGATAACCCCCTGCCGACCCGAAGTACTATTTTGAGATATCCATTTTTGGTGACGGACCCTAAAATTGTTCTAAAGGCGCATTGGGGCCAATATATACTTATTTTAAGGGGAGAGCGCGGGCCGTATTTTTTTTTTTTTACAAAAAGTGCCTCAAAAGGCCTTTTTGGCTTTTTCAAAAATTTGCCTGGGCGCAGAAAATTTGGTCAAATTACGGTCTTTGTAGTGATTTGGGAGAGCTCGGAAAAACAATTTGGTCGATTTTTTTTTAGAATTTCGTTGAAAATTCGTCCCCCTCCCCTCGAGAAAATCTTAGATCCGCCCCTGGCAGTACGTTATTTTATAAGCCTAAATAACCAATTTTAAAAAGAATCGATCCAAAAAGAATTTTAAAATTGAGAAAAGATCGAAATTTTAGTAATATGCCAACATGAATGTTTTTGTGTAAGCTTAAAAATTTCATATAGTTGCTCTCTAAAGACCCATGAATCAATAATCTTATACCAGTTTTCTCGGCCTTGTGAGAAAGTCTGAATATATACATTATTTGAACCCCAGTCACCAATAACGACTACAAGGCTTTAAGATAGCACCATAATTGATCCTCTGGTATAGAAAAATTGGCCCTGAACGGTCAGAATAAAAAAAAACCATTTTACAGGTACTTGGATGCGTACAAAATAGTGGCCAGTACCTATGTGAACAGAATGAAGAGCGAAGGGGGATCAGGAGGTACTCCCAGTGGAAGTTTGTTTTGAACCTAAATCTGAAAACTCTTCCTTTCTCGTCACAGGAGCAGACAAAAGAAGAGAGCTGTATGGTACCCAGACATTGTTATCGCCATTGTTTGTTTGTTGAATATGAGTTTACGCCCATCAAACATTCAAATAGTTTATTAAAGCAAGTTTTGTAAAATATAATTAACTTGCTAAGTTTTCAAAAGTTGCTGAAATTCAACCACAAAATTCAAAAACAATTGCTCGATAAAGGAAAGTTTGCTTTCTGAAAGCAATTTTCATGACTATTAGGCGTTTAATGGTATCAAATCCTCGCGAAAAAGAATTGCCATTAAGAAATTTGTTTGATTTTTTTTTTGGCAAAAAATAACGGTGGTATATAAACAAGCCGAAGTATCAACCAGCCGAAAATATTTAAATTTTGTATAATAGTTACAGGGGCGGATTTAGGGGGGGGGCGGACGACCCCCCCCCCCCCCCCCCCTCAGGGATTCGACACCCTGCCGACCCAAAGGGTCCCCCCTTTGGTACTTTTTAAGAAATCCATTTTTGGACGACCGACCCTAAAATTTTTCTAAAGGCGCCTTTGGCGCCAATATATACTAACTTTGAGGGGGAGCGCACGCCAAAAAAACGCGATTTTTTTGTCAAAATTTTTCAAAAAGCTCCCAAAAACGGCTTTTTTGACTGTTTTTTTTTTTTAATTTGCCTTTTTAATTTTTTTTAATTTTTTTAATTTGCCAAAATATGGGCAAAACAGTGCTTTGGGAGAGCTTGAAAAATCAATTTGGTCGACCTAAAAAAAAAGGTCGTCAGAATTTTTTTTGAAAATCCGCCCCCCCCCCCCCCCCCCCCTCGAGAAAATCCTAGATCCACCCCTGAATTGTTATGCAACAATTATGTAACTTGTCGGCTGCCTTATATCCGCGCGCATTTTTGGTTGATTTATACTTTCGCTGGTTTATTTACACTGAATAACTCATCATGTTTTCCGGGCAAGTGTTACTCAAAATAGTTTCAAATTGAACCGATGTCATGTCGAGTTTTGAAAAAAAACTAAGATTTGAGCGACCAAAAATGGATACCAGAAAAAGAATTACTTCCTGATTTTGCTGCTGGTATCAGAATTGTTTTATAAAATGTTTTGCATTGATGTTTGTTTTTGAATGCCCCCTTCCACAGCGTCGAACGACAATTTTGCTCTAAATATCATTTCTGTTTGTCTTCTGGCGATCATCAAATTTAATCGAAGATTTGTTCTTTGAATTTTACTTTTGAATATGTCGATTGCTGTATTTGATCTCAAATAAATTGATTTATGAAACATAAATTGGTTTGTGAGTACCAATTAATTTTATGATGCAATATTAGCTTATAAGTTTAAGAAAATATCAGAACGTTATTGATAAAGCATGCTTATTGGGTTTCTAGCCGAGAGAGAACACGGAGTATCCACGAGGGGTAGTGTAAAGGGGCAAGTTTGGAGTGGGAATACTATTTTACGACATCGGTTTTCGATCGGTCAGCCGTAGCATTTTTCTGAAGGCGCCTAAACTAAATTTATTCCTTAAGTTCTGAGCTGTCGTTTGCTCAGAGCAGTCTGAAAAGAATAAATGTATTTTCATTGAACAATTGTTTTGAAATTTTTTTTGGATTTGTAATATAAAAGAATGAGTTAACACTCGGGTTTTTGAATGAATTTGTTTCACTTGCGAGAGCAGCTGTACTAGTAATCGGGAGCTAGCCCTTTTTCATACAAACAACTTTTCTTAACAAATCTAAGAAATTGACCTTGCTTTTTAACGAAATCTCAGTAACTTCGATTTTCGTACTATTTGGTCTAGTGATTGCGTGCGTTCCTTGAGAGCACAAGGTTTGGGGTTCGCATCCCGGCTAGAATTTTTGTTTTCATTTCTATGGAACTTCCCGAAAGCTTGAATTGTCTGTCAAACTATCATTTTTCTACTTATGTTGTTAACTAGAAAACATTGATTTCCAACATTGTTTGAAGGCTAAGAGTTTTCACAGTTTTGGATGGTTTCAACCTTTGTAAGGATGCAGATGATTGTGCTTAAGATTTTGAATAATTTCCGTTTTTCATTATTGCTTTGAAGGTTTTTGAGTTTTAATGTTTTCAATGCCTGTTACATTGTCTTAGTTACCTCGTAATAGAGCCTGTTTAAAGGAAGAAATGATATTTTATGCGCTTATGTATTTAGGGGGCCGTGGCAAAGCGGGTTTGAAACTTTTTATAGTACACATTTTCAAAGAGTTTTTTCGACTATACGGCCGTCCACTCAATTTTTATTTGCCTAGTTAATGCTTGCTAATTTTCGTCTCAGCGTTAGTTTAACGCTGTCGTTTCAATTTTTGGCTTGTTTCTCAAATTGAACATCATTTGAGACATACATTTGTACATTTCGTTTTTTTTCTACCGTTTTTTAAAATAATATTTTGGACTTAGTGGCTTACGTGCCTTCTATCTGCTGGTTGGCAATGCTATGCGTGTGTTGGCGTTTGTATCACAAAAGATGGTCGGAAAATATGCATTACAATTGTTCCAAAGCTTGTCTTCGGTTTTTTTTTGTTTCGACCTTCGAACGCGGGGAAGAAATTTGTCTTTGACTGTCAGAATGGATCAGATTGTCACCACAAATATTCATCAGAAGAAATCATAAATCATATTAATGCCCTCTCAGTCGTGATTCCTATTTGAACGACTGCAAAGATTTCGATAGACTGGTAATGTTTGCTATGTGAAAAACGTTTATTTAAATGATGAAAAACTCAGTTTTACCGAAGGAAAACTAGCTATTGAAGATTCATGTAGTGCTCAACAAACGTCCTAATTTTGGTAAAAGGATTTTTTGAATTTAGTATTTTTTTAATTAACCGTGGTTGAAAATGTCTGGTAATTGCACAGCAGCCGGCTACTCTTGTTTATTTATACCTGCGAAGCAAATTATATTTGTCTGAACTTTCTTTTTTTTCCAGCCTAAGTCGCAAATAAAAGTGCTTCTTTTGGTGCCTTTTTGAATCGGTAGGCAAATTTTGTCTTTTTGTAACTGGTGCTACTTTTGCTACATCGAATTGGCAATTTATTAGCATATGTAGTTGCGTTATTGGTGGCTAGTTTTTTGGGATTTCAAGCATCCGTGGTAAGTGCGTGAGACTCAAATTTGCTAGATAGCAGATTCGAATCAGACACTTAGCTAATTCGAGGCTCATTTCTACTTTTTCGTATTTCACTTGATAGAGCTGCTTTTTGGTCGTGTTCTCGCTAGTGTTTGAGAAGCGCAGCTTCGCCTCTGTGTTAATGCTTTAATTTCTTGTATCTTAAAGCTCAAGTTGCTGGCTTGTTTATCTCTTTTCTATGGTGACTTTGTTTTTTGTCGCTGTTTTGTCAGATCTGGCTCAGTGGTTGGCCCTCCCCCGCCCTACTCGGCCAACAGTCGACCCTTGTCCAGCGAGGAGTTGATAAGGCAACGAGACAATTTTTATTTGCCTAGTTAATGCTTGCTAATTTTCGTCTCAGCGTTAGTTTAACGCTGTCGTTTCAATTTTTGGCTTGTTTCTCAAATTGAACATCATTTGAGACATACATTTGTACATTTCGTTTTTTTTCTACCGTTTTTTAAAATAATATTTTGGACTTAGTGGCTTACGTGCCTTCTATCTGCTGGTTGGCAATGCTATGCGTGTGTTGGCGTTTGTATCACAAAAGATGGTCGGAAAATATGCATTACAATTGTTCCAAAGCTTGTCTTCGGTTTTTTTTTGTTTCGACCTTCGAACGCGGGGAAGAAATTTGTCTTTGACTGTCAGAATGGATCAGATTGTCACCACAAATATTCATCAGAAGAAATCATAAATCATATTAATGCCCTCTCAGTCGTGATTCCTATTTGAACGACTGCAAAGATTTCGATAGACTGGTAATGTTTGCTATGTGAAAAACGTTTATTTAAATGATGAAAAACTCAGTTTTACCGAAGGAAAACTAGCTATTGAAGATTCATGTAGTGCTCAACAAACGTCCTAATTTTGGTAAAAGGATTTTTTGAATTTAGTATTTTTTTAATTAACCGTGGTTGAAAATGTCTGGTAATTGCACAGCAGCCGGCTACTCTTGTTTATTTATACCTGCGAAGCAAATTATATTTGTCTGAACTTTCTTTTTTTTCCAGCCTAAGTCGCAAATAAAAGTGCTTCTTTTGGTGCCTTTTTGAATCGGTAGGCAAATTTTGTCTTTTTGTAACTGGTGCTACTTTTGCTACATCGAATTGGCAATTTATTAGCATATGTAGTTGCGTTATTGGTGGCTAGTTTTTTGGGATTTCAAGCATCCGTGGTAAGTGCGTGAGACTCAAATTTGCTAGATAGCAGATTCGAATCAGACACTTAGCTAATTCGAGGCTCATTTCTACTTTTTCGTATTTCACTTGATAGAGCTGCTTTTTGGTCGTGTTCTCGCTAGTGTTTGAGAAGCGCAGCTTCGCCTCTGTGTTAATGCTTTAATTTCTTGTATCTTAAAGCTCAAGTTGCTGGCTTGTTTATCTCTTTTCTATGGTGACTTTGTTTTTTGTCGCTGTTTTGTCAGATCTGGCTCAGTGGTTGGCCCTCCCCCGCCCTACTCGGCCAACAGTCGACCCTTGTCCAGCGAGGAGTTGATAAGGCAACGAGACAATTTTTATTTGCCTAGTTAATGCTTGCTAATTTTCGTCTCAGCGTTAGTTTAACGCTGTCGTTTCAATTTTTGGCTTGTTTCTCAAATTGAACATCATTTGAGACATACATTTGTACATTTCGTTTTTTTTCTACCGTTTTTTAAAATAATATTTTGGACTTAGTGGCTTACGTGCCTTCTATCTGCTGGTTGGCAATGCTATGCGTGTGTTGGCGTTTGTATCACAAAAGATGGTCGGAAAATATGCATTACAATTGTTCCAAAGCTTGTCTTCGGTTTTTTTTTGTTTCGACCTTCGAACGCGGGGAAGAAATTTGTCTTTGACTGTCAGAATGGATCAGATTGTCACCACAAATATTCATCAGAAGAAATCATAAATCATATTAATGCCCTCTCAGTCGTGATTCCTATTTGAACGACTGCAAAGATTTCGATAGACTGGTAATGTATGCTATGTGAAAAACGTTTATTTAAATGATGAAAAACTCAGTTTTACCGAAGGAAAACTAGCTATTGAAGATTCATGTAGTGCTCAACAAACGTCCTAATTTTGGTAAAAGGATTTTTTGAATTTAGTATTTTTTTAATTAACCGTGGTTGAAAATGTCTGGTAATTGCACAGCAGCCGGCTACTCTTGTTTATTTATACCTGCGAAGCAAATTATATTTGTCTGAACTTTCTTTTTTTTCCAGCCTAAGTCGCAAATAAAAGTGCTTCTTTTGGTGCCTTTTTGAATCGGTAGGCAAATTTTGTCTTTTTGTAACTGGTGCTACTTTTGCTACATCGAATTGGCAATTTATTAGCATATGTAGTTGCGTTATTGGTGGCTAGTTTTTTGGGATTTCAAGCATCCGTGGTAAGTGCGTGAGACTCAAATTTGCTAGATAGCAGATTCGAATCAGACACTTAGCTAATTCGAGGCTCATTTCTACTTTTTCGTATTTCACTTGATAGAGCTGCTTTTTGGTCGTGTTCTCGCTAGTGTTTGAGAAGCGCAGCTTCGCCTCTGTGTTAATGCTTTAATTTCTTGTATCTTAAAGCTCATGTTTGCTGTTTTGATTTAGTTCGAGAAAAGCCGCTTCGCCTCTGTGCAAACTGCTGTTTTTTTTTCAGGATTAATATGTCAATATTTTATCTCAATTTTATGAAATGAAAACCCAAAGAGTATGATTCGTATTTATTCTTAATGATTGAATCATCTGTATAAACAATCGCATAACTCTGACTTAAGTGCAAAAGAAAATTTGATCTAACAATGGAGGATTATAACCCGTTTACGGACCCCGCAATTTTGGAACACCAGACGAGTCGTGGACCTGGGTCGACAAGCACTACTACAGCAAATGTTCCGACGCAATCGAGCTACTCTGCATATGTGGTCGGAAACAACGAGCCCTCCGCTCAGTATGTGATGCCGTCTGCTAAACCTTCGACTAACACAACATCATCATCACAGTAAGTTTCACATAGTTTTTAAATCAAGATAATTTGAAGTAAACTAACTTATCAAGTGAGGGCGGTTCCCTTTGAAAATAAAGACTGGAAAGATACCCTAACACTAAATAAAAACATGAAAAGGCATTTCTTCTTAACCAGCAGTGATCTCCCGCCTAAATTGATACAGGGGAGATATGATTCACATGACCCGATCAGCGTTGCTTTAAAATGAGGGCCGTAAAATGGCATAAATATTTGAGATACGTTTGCCTGATTCTCAACCAATAATGACAAATTTTATAGTAAGCGAGAAAAACTCAATAATGTGTGTGTCCAAACAGCCTGGCATTCGAATAGCAGAAAATCAAAATTACAACAAACGCCGATTCACTAGCATTATATTACTCATGTTGAATGTAAGCGCAGAGGAGCGAATGACGTATAGTACAGAGTGCGGTCGGAGTTTAGACAACCGTGTATTAATACTTGTCAGTAAGCAGACAAATACTATAGTAACCAATCAGAAAGCAATCTTCCATGTCTCGATTCTGATTGGTTAATATAGATTTGTTTGCTTACTGATGACTATTACGAATACGCGGTTGTCTAAATACCGCTGCGTAACCGTATATTCTGTTGTGTTTTTTATCGGGGTTTATGAATTTAGACGACAAGCAAATTAGACGATCACAAAATAACGAAATTTAGACAATAACTTGCGTGCAAATTGCGTGAAACTTAATTACAGGCTTAAAGGGGCCTAGGAAGTTAGACGATAAGCTAATTAGACGGATGCTACAAAAACGAATTTAGACGGAATTTATTTTTTACTTATCTGGCATTTTAGACGAAAGGGAAAGGGCCAACAAAAAGAGTTAAGTTTCACAAATACAAAAACGACATAAAATGTCAATACCTATTAAAACAATTAGTTGGAATCAACATAAAATGTCAAATCTGAATATTACAGGAGAGTTTCGAATTGAATAAAATATGCATGATTGACTTGTAAAGTTTTTGGCCACCGAAACTGAACTGTTGTCTACAAACAATTTTATTTTTCTAACGCAATTTGTGTGCAAACAAAGTTAATTTCTCTCACTTTTGTCTATTTTCTCACAATTGCAGTTTTGCAAAACCGTCTAATTTCCTTTTAAGTACCTCCGTCTAATTTGCTTATCGTCTAATTTATCAACCCCCAGGCTTAAATTATCTTTTTGGTGAGTAAATACTGGTTGTCCAGTTTAGACAATCACTTGCGCGCAAATTGCTTGAATTTTGTTTACATACTTAAATTAACTTTTGGCTGAGTAAATACTGGTTGTCCGTAAATTCCGTTTCTTTACGGTCGTCTAATTTGCTTGTCGTCTAATTTCCTAGGCCCCGTTTTTATCATAATCACCATATTTCACCGCCGAAGTTTCGAATAATCGGACTGTGTTGCAGGCTAAATGTATCTAACTTGTGAATATACTTTTCAATGCTAGATGCAATTTATGAAGTTTATTATACTCGCGTATTGCTGGGTTTAATTGTTGTTCCGACCATTTGAAAAATGTGGAGGAAAGTTACATTCGGGTTTGTTTTGGTTTGTTCTTTTTTTCCACGCAAAATCAGGTATACAAATAATCATCGGAATGAATCGAACAATATATCATATTAAAGCTCTTTCAATCGTGATTTGAACAAAATTTAAAATTATGAAAAAATTTTCTCAATGTCGAGTAGTTTGAAATTTTTGGTCTAATTTTGAGAGAATAAAGCGAGCGAGCCGATTTATTTGCTAAATTTAAGCCGATTATAATAGCTTATTTGTGCCTTATTGTACTTTTACTCAAGTAAACAAGTAAATTTAGTTTTTAGATTTTTTGTAACGCCATTTTGGGAATCAAAAAATTTCAGCAAATAAATTTCACATTATTTTTTTGTTTTTCTAGTCATTTGCTAATTTTACTGTGACTGTCGAATATGCCTAAGCTCTTTTTTGCTCAAATAGTTTTCAGGTTTTTGTCTATTAAATGTTGTTTTTGGATCCTTCTGTTCTGACATGTTTTTTTACTCAAGCAAGCTTGTAAGCGTTGTATTATACGCAGGGGCGTAAGTAGGAGAGGGCGGATGACCTTCGCAGTTATTCGAACACCCAAATGGTCCTCCTTGGTTTATTATGCGGCATCTTTTTTCGGCCTAACGACATTCAAATTTTTATAAAGGCGCATTAGACAAAAGAACGCAATTTTGTGGTCAAAATCTACCAAAAAGTACCCTAAACGGCCTGTTTTTCCACAAGTTCGCCTGCAGCGCAGAAAATTTTCCCTGAAATTTTTTTAGTCAACCCATAAAACATTGATAACAATTTTCGCCCGGCTACTCGCATAAATTTTGCTCAAGAAACTGGTGGAGTTTTTCTGCGTAGCATTTTTAGTCAGTAAGCATCCGCAACAGTTTGAAGACAGTAAGTCTGTACAGTTTGAAGACAGTAAGTCGGTACAGTATGAGACTAACTCGATGTGCGGGTTTTGAATCCCGTAGAGGTCTTTTTTCGATTTACACTACGACCAGCTGATGTATTAGTAAGAACATTCTTGGTTTTTTTTCTTATCTAACTCGCAAATGAAACTGTTCATTGAAAGTGGAAAGTTTTCACTTATTTGATGGCAAGTTTGCTATAATCACGATCTAGCCTTGAAAATTTCATAGCATCTGTTATCTGCTTTATTTGTGGCTAGTGTTTGTGATGGATTAAGAGTGCCCGTTTTGCGCGTGAGACTCATGATCTCTAGGTCGCAGATCGAATCCGAGACGTTGACGAACTTTTACTAATTCGAGGTTTATTTCTATTTTTTCTTTGCACTATACAGCTTTTGCACTCTTGTCGAGTTCTTGCTGGTGTTTGCGAAACGCAGCTTCGCCTCTGTGGTAAAACTTTTAGATGACACCTAACGTAAATGGACGTGTATACAGCATGGTAAAGACTACAAGTTCTTAAATTACTTTGGCTCAAAATTTTTGGCTCTTTGAAATTTTTAAGTCGAACGTAGTTCAGATTCTATGTCGTGCATGATGATTTTTTGTTCAGGAAAAACGTTAAAATGCTCTGATAACAAAAGAAGTTCATTGATAATTACAAGTGCACATATGAATGTCCTCAGGTATATATGCACTTTCTGAGTTCATTTCATGTTCATTTACTTGAAGGTAGGCAACATGCACTATCCAATTATGAAAGCTGAAATGGCACGAGAAGTTCTAGTTTTGAAAGTCGAAGTTATTTTTCAGGTTTCTCTGCGAAATAATTTTTTTACCCCTTGTACTCCAGTTTTCTCAAATTGGGTAAATTCTATCAAAAAATGCCAATCATAAGTTGCTGGCTTGTTTATCTCTTTTCTATGGTGACTTTGTTTTTTGTCGCTGTTTTGTCAGATCTGGCTCAGTGGTTGGCCCTCCCCCGCCCTACTCGGCCAACAGTCGACCCTTGTCCAGCGAGGAGTTGATAAGGCAACAAGACATGTTGGAAAAGAAGGCAGCGGAGCTGGAACGCAAGGTAAATGCTCAAGGACGAGATGATTGTTCCGATCACACTCTGAAAGCGGCAACTAACTTCAATCTAGGGTTGTTTTTCCTGCCATTTAAGTGCTTTTTGTGCTTAAAGTTCTGTACCAAAAGTTGTCTGTTATTCAGAAGATACGTTTAAAATTGAAACATGCAGATGGAGCTGGTTTTTCAATCAAGTTCTGAAGTTTTTGTTCATGGTTTGTTTTGAGCTTACATCAGTCTTTTGGTTATATACCTATTTATTTTCAAATTTAAGGTTTTTAAAAAATGAAGGAGTTTGATTGGCTTTATTCTTTTCACTAGCAGATAACTGCAACGGAACTGTAATTTTGTTGTTGCCTATGACCGAAAAAAGCGGAATAAGGTGAAATTAAGCGCGAGTATTACGATGCGAATTACAAACAAAATTACAATCTAGAACGGAAAAACAGTAATATTCAATAAATGAGCTCAATTTTTTCCAAAAAAAAATAAATAAATTTTAGGACGCGGTTTGCGAATGAAAATGATATTTCTAAAAAAAGACATGCAATCGCTGTCTTCGCTAGCCCTTAAAACTGCCCCTGGTAGCACACGATGTTACCCTGTGCCTCCTCAAGGTGGAACCGTTTTTGGCGAAATGGATGACATCCCCCTCCCCTCGGGTGGCCTGGCATTGAGAAGGACCGAGAACTAGAAAAAAACGTACTGCTGAATTACAGGAACGTGAGATTAATCAGAGGGAAGCAGCTGCGGGTATCAGGCCCAATAATTTCCCCCCTCTGCCCTCCTTCCTCCCCTTCCAGCCGTGCTTCTACCAGGACTTCGACGTGGACATAGCCCAGGAGTTCAGACAGACTGTGAAGCTGGTGTATTATATCTATTTGGCACTGGTGTTGATTCTATTGGTTAATTTACTCGCCTGTGTCGTCTATGCTGCTTCAGGGGGTTTGTTTGAATTGAAATACTAATTATAAGAATTGAACTAATAATTAAAAAGAAGGAGAGCGAAGTGATTGTCACTTGTATAGGTCATGATGATTTTTTTTCCTTTTTTTTCTTTTTTTGATTTCTTCTTGCTAAGCTCATTTTCCTTTGTGAGTTTCCAATATTGAACAGCCAAAGTATACAGGTCACGAAAATATTTCAAAATGCCTTTAATTTTCTGAATTCTCAGCGGAATGAAAAATTACCTATTGATCCAGTTTTCTCTAGATGGGATCTGTTTAACAAAAAAATGTCGATCATAAACAATTATTGAAAATCAAAGAGCTTTAAAGTGTTTCCTCAAATTCCAAATTTGAAAAATGTTCAAAAAATTTCAGTTTTTTAACGCTTTTCAAACCATTTGTTTTTTTATGAGATAAATTGGCCCTGCCTAAACCAATTAAGAAAATCACACTAATACGAAAATGAAACAACCAGAAAGTTTTGGTTCCATAGAAAAATATGAGAGACAAAAGAGCCAGTAGAAAATTGTGTTTAAATGAGATGTTGTGTTGCACCTGATAAAATGGACTTATTGGCCCGATACGAACAGAACAGTTGTGGCTTACTTCCGAGGTCCGACTTTGACGACAAAAATGACTGTCTCAAAATGACTTTGACGACAAAAATGTTTAATGATAATAATATCGTTGAAACGCAGGAAAACAATATTAATTCATGATTTCACTTGCGAGAACATTTGACCTATGATCGGAATTTTGACTTTTTGCCGAACCTTTGCAAATCTGTAGGGTTGTTACAATTGCGAGCTTGCGAGTCTAGTGTATTAGTACAAACCTTTTTTTTCCAACCCAACTTGCAATTAAAAGTGTGCATTATTGTGTTCGCTTATTTGGTGGCATTTTTGCTATGGTACCGCGACAACTCGCAACAGAAGAGAACTCACAAAAAAAGACAACTAGCAAAATCCTAAGAAAACTTGTATAAAACTCGGAAGAAAATTAAATTCAATCTAAATGTAAAACAAAAAAGCGGTTAAAAATCAGAGCCTTTGAGGCGTCAAAATTTTTGTTTGATTTAAAGAGGTTTTACTGATCAAAGTGAATTGAAAGAGCTTCCAGCTGCAAAATTAGATCATTGTTTTGATATTTTTCAGAGTTTCTGATATCCTTTGTTGCAATTGTGCACATTTAGGACAATCATAGGTCTTTTCTCCAAACTTGAACTGAATCAGGCCATTTTCGGTTTAGCTTTGCTCTTTCCTTATTTGCTGAATGAATTTTGATAGTGGGGTGAGCATGCCCATTTCTAATTGAAAAGCTTTATGCCATCCTTCGAGAGCACTAAAGGATTTCCCTTTTTTCTTAAATCTTCATCTTTTCTGTATTCAACAGCCACTCCTAATAATTGTACTTTTTGCCAATTGGCTTTTGCGAAATGAATAAAAGCACCCTTTTACAGACGCTGTGAGGAGTTACGATTTGAAGCAGAAATGGCTGCTTTTTCGATAACCTTTGCAATTTTTTGGCTCTAATAGTGGGTTAGGTTTACTTAACACCTGAAATGCTTGTTGGTTTAGCCGTTCAATTTTTAGTTGTAAAAGAATGTAAACCATAGGGCGGGAGCAGTTGTTTATAACAGCATGTACAGTATATGCTTGATAGAATAATGATGGACAACTTTCAAATGAGCCATCAGCGTGCCAAGATGTGTACCGCTCGAGAATGTTCAAGTTTGCCTCAGTGGTGAAACCATGAAGTCGGTAGCAATCTTCCGATACCAAGTCACGAGGCAAGAACTTCTCCCCTCCCCCCTTAGAGTTGTTTCAAGCTCCATGAGAATTGCGATGTTTTCACGGTCTTTGGCTCAACTCTGAAGTCTTTTTAGCGTTGAATCGCTTTTGCAACCGTTGTTATTTTCGGTATGTTTGCTGCGCGCTCCTGGGAAACAATGCTCGTTATGTTTTATTTAAGAGCGCGGGTATGTTCTTGCATGTTTTGCGTTCGTTCCTTTACTTGCGAAAAAGTTTTTGGAAAAAATTTTATTTGGCCACAGAGGTATTGCGAAGAGTTAGGACCATTCAAAAAAGCTATATATCACAGCTTGTTTTCGCGTACATTTCCCTTACGATTTTCAAGTGCTATGCACGTTTAGAGGTCACGCTTTACCTTTTTTTGAACAGAATTTCTAGAAAAAGTTAAACACGTGTAGAAAATAACTTTTCCATTTCTCGTTCATGAGGCAACACTGAATGAAACGATCCATTTTTATCACCACAGAAAAATCATCACGAGTTAATACTCGTGATTTGCAAGGTTTTTTTGAGCATCCCAAGTTTTTAACCCGCTTTTTTTCATTAAATCGAGTTTCCTTAAATTTTTCATTTTCAAAGATCAAAATTCGTTTTCCGCGATGACTTGTTGTGAATTATAACATTACATACGCTAGCGAGCAGCTAGTTTTTTTTAGCACGAACCTTCTTTTTTCCCCCACTCAACTCGTATATAAATGAGTTTGGTAAAAAAAGGTCACTACTGTGTTAAGTGAGTAGAACATGTTTAGAAATTCTAATGATGATTTCCCAGTTAATGCTATCAAGATTTTGGACTCTTATCTCTCAGATCGAATCTGAGATGTAACCGAGTTTTTTTTAATTCGATGTTTATTTCTACTTGTTTTATTGCACTTTATGGAGCTACTTTTTTTTGTTAGTTAAGCCTACTCAAGCTCGTCTCTGTGTAGACTTGAAAAAATCTGTTAGAGTTCACAATTTTGTAATCTATATGAATTTGTCCTTGCTAAATTACAAAACGTGAGTGTTTTCAGTCGTTTTATTTGGTCTAGTAGTAAAACTCGTGCGTTGGCAGTCTAAGGTTTTATTTGACTCGAGGCTGGCACTTGTTTTTTTTTTCATCTGGGTTTTCAGTTTTTCCTCCGATAGCTTAAATTGTCGGACTATCTGCTGTCTACTTATTTTTTGCAAACTGATATTCTAAATCATGGGTTTTGCTTGAAGGCTCAGGGAGTCCTATGTCTTACAATATGGTAGCTCACCCGTGTAAACATGGAGGTGGTTTTGTTTCAAATTTTTGTGCAATTCCGTTTTATCATTTTTTGTGGTTTCGGCGTATGTTATTTTGGCTTAGTTGCCTTTTCACTTCCTTGTTTCGGAGTCACCGACGAGAAATATCTGTTATCTTATTTTTCTTTCTTGTTATTTGGGTTTTGCCTATTTTTCTTTTTTTCTTTACTCTTTCTACAAAGCCAACTTACTTCAGAGTTTATGCTGATGGTGTTACATTGACGAAGGTGCTTCAAATTTTCCAAGGTACATTGATTGTTTTCCTTTCAACTTATAGTTGGTCATTTAAAAGGCAAAAAAGGTTTCGATCCTTTTTGTGCTTCTTTGGTCGTAACAACTTTGAGTCTTAAAACACAAAAGTTTCTAGTGCAGCGTGATAGTACGATGCGAATTTTTTGTCCCACCTTAGTCGCAAATAAAAATGCTACCTATGGTGGCATTTTTGAATCAGTATGCTAGATAAGCAGTATAAAACATGTGCTGTGACGTTTGATTAGTAACAAGGTAACCATGCTTTCTGAATTCATCAACTCAACCGGAAAAAGCTGTTTGTTTCAGAAAATAGTATGATAATTAAAATCCAACTTCAGAAATTTCCAGATTTTTGAAATGTCTGAGTATAAGCTGCATGTTTCGGCAGTCAGTTTTGATGTTATTAAATAGCAACAGAGTTTAATGAAATTTTTAAGTGTCAATGAACGTGGTGAAATTATTTTTGTAGGTCGTGAAGAGTTTTGTTGGTTTTTGTTCAAGAAAAAGTCTTTAATTTTGATCGCGCCAAACTTGATTTTTTTTGCGTTTTGACTTTTCATTTTTTTTTAGTTCAATTTATTTTCAGTTGCTAAAAGGAAGGCAATTTACGCTTCTAAATATTTAGGAAAAGGGAAATGGCGTGAAAACCTGTGATTGACTCTCAGGCTCGTAAGTGGATTTTTTTAATCTTTCCCAACCAAATAAAAAACATTGAACTCATAAAAAAAAACATTGATCCAGTTTTTTCTAATTAGGCTAGTTTTATGAGAAATTGTCTATCAGAAAAATTTTCATACGGAGCTCCGCCATATGAAAACCATAAAATATATCCATGTAATAAGGTTTCCTTATTACTACATTTATTTATGGTACGGTTAATTGGATGAAGCAGTTGGTAGGGCGAGTGAATGACAACCTGGATATGAGCGGTTCCTATTCAGTAGCCGGAAATTTTTGCGTTTCTAGAATTCTCTTTGCCTTTACTTGCATATAGAACTGCTTTTAGCCGCTTTTTCGAGCGAGTTGCAAAGTGCTATCTCTGTGTTATCTAGTCATTATATTCGAATCATATCTAATATAAAATCAAGTGTAAAAGTTATATGTATTTTTGTTTTGTTTTAGGTGACAATGCAACTTCACAGATAGTGTTTGGAGCTCTGATCTTGGTGCTGAGTGCACCCTGTGGCTATGCGTGTTGGATGCGAGCAGTGTACAATGCATTCAAGAAGGACTCTTCTTTCAGCTTCTTCTTTTTCTTTTTCTCCTTCTTCTTGGAGATCTGTCTCGTTGTCCTGTTTGCCATCGGAACACCAGGTGAGGTCAAGTGTCATGGCAACCTGCCTAGCTGTCGAAAGATTACCAGGAACGTGGAAATTGTTTTAACTTAGTTGACAAAAATGAGTTCAAAGTTTATCCAAGTGGGAAGCTTTTTTTGGTTGTTTCGGCGGTTGCATGATAGGAAACATTTGAAGTTGGGCTAAATGTAACAGGAGCGTGTTCGTGGTTCTAGGGTACGGAGTGTGTGGTTGGCTAGTGATGTTTGGGCAGATAGCAGATGATCACTACTTTGGGGCCATCTGCAGTGCAATTGTGGCAGTCGCACTCACTGCTCTCTGTGGTGCCATGATCATCATGCTACAAAGGGTGAGAAATATAACAAACAATTGATCGTATCATTATTGTGGGTGCTATCCTCGTAGCAAAAACAACAAATGGCGAAAAATGTCCGGTCATTCAAATTTTTTAGCGTCGATGAACGTAGTGAAGACTCTTAAATAGGTCGTGATGATTTTTTTCAGGAAATTTAAAATTTGTTCAGGCTCAATTTTTCTAGGTTTGACTTGATGTTTTTTGAAGTTCAGTTGATGGTCTTTGTTGAAAGGAAGGCAATTTCAACTATCGAACGGTTAAAATTGTAAATGTTACAAAAACATAATGTAATTTCATCAAAAAAATAGAAGATCCTAAATTTTTTAAGGCCATTTTTTCTTTGAAACTTGAAAGATGTGATATTTTCAAAAACAAGTCAGTATTGTTTGCTTACTTGCGTCCATAGACTTTTTCCAACTGTCTGTTGGCTATGCTTGCACGTTATTGATGATAAAATCTTAATTTCGTTCTATCTTTCTTTCTTTTCAAATGGTTAAACAATCGAATTCAACTATCAAGCTTTTGTAAAAGTTTTTGTTGCGATTCATTGGTATATTTCTGTACCGATGTATGATGTATCTATATGATATTTATAGATGTACAGTTTACACTTTGCTTGAAATTCGTCTTGCTGGTGAAAATTTCAAATCACTTTTGTACACAAGGAATACTTGTTAGGTTTTTTTTTTCGAAACATGACTGAAACTTCCCTAGTATAATGTATAACTCGGACTGATCTAGCATTTTTTCTGGTATCTGAATATGCATGGCAATAACACATGCGAATCCAAAATTCTTCCAGTGTTCAGAACAAAAATAGTAGTTTATCTAACAAGACTGCTCATATATCAGGGTGAAACCTTGAATGTTCCGACTAGAGTTTGAGGTAAATTTGAAAATTTGCTTAAAAATTGGCGAAATTAGCGGAAAAAGTAAAGGCTATTTTCCATTTTTTTTTTCAATTCATCCCCCGTAATGCTGATGTTACAAAGGGATGTAATTAGCATCCTGTATCCTAATATTAGACCCAATGAATTGCCTCAATTCAATTTGGAACGCATTAATCCGCCGCGCGTTAATTTTCAAACCCCAATAACTTAAAGAAAAATGATCACATGTGAACTATCTTTTTTCTTTCGAACTTTAGTGAGGTAGTGTTATGGTACGACTACTCTTTTTTCTAACCTAAGGGCAGCAATTATTGTTGCCGAATTTGGGGCGCTTTTACAGCTTTTTGATTGCATTTGCTTTGACATTCGATTAGTTATAGTTAACACAGTTGATGAAGTTCTTTGTTCAATCTTTTTGAAATGCTTAATTTATACATAATTTGGCTTTATGCTTTCGAATTTATTACGTACAAAGTTAGCGTGGTTGCCTTTAGTTTGTTGTATTACAATTTATTACATGCCAAATTGTGTCTATTTGTATTTGTTGCCACTTTTTCTGCATAGCATTGGTAATTTATTAGCATATGTAGTTGCTTTATTCGAGTCTCTAAATCTCTAGGTCGTAGGTTTACTAATTCGAGGCTTTTTTCTCTTTTTGTTTTATAAGGCTTCTTTTTTGCCGTGTTCTCGGAAGTGTTTGTGAAGTGCAGCTACGCCTCTTTTAAGTTTGAGCTAAGAAAAACAAAATGCTTGCGACTAAAAGTTGCCTGTTCGAACAAGCAAATGCATGTGTTATACTACGAGTTCATTTTTCGTTATCGTAGTGGCACAGTTCAGTTTCTTCTTTTGCTGCCAATGTATTTGAAACAGCGTTACAGTATTATCTCTGATGAAGTTGTTAATACAGGCTGTAGTTATTAATTTGACAAGATGTTTCTAACAAAATGTTCTAATTTCATCTGAAACATAATCATGGCGTGAGCTTAATTTCAAAGATATTTCGCCTGTGATCATTTTTCGTTAAAATAAGATGGTTTGAAAATTAGCTCAAAAGCTCAATCATTCAGGCTCAAATTTATTTTTTTCGCGGTTTGACTTTTGATTTTTTAAGTTAGTTCCTTTCCTTTGTTAAAATGAAAGGAAACTCTTTTATCGAACAGCAAAATAGTAAAGATCTTGAAAAACGTGATCGACTTCTAATATCGAAAACAGGATTTATTTTTCAGATTTCACAGCGAAATAAAAAGTTTATCTATTGATCTTGTTTTCTCAAATTGTGTTAATTTTATCAAAAAAGTGTCAATCATAAGTTTTTCTAGAAATTCAAAGAGCTCTAAGGCTATCTATTTCTTCTTCGAAGTTCGAGAGTTCAAAATTTTTTTTTTCATTTCCAATATTTTTTTTGTTTACCTGCGTTCATTGACTCTTTTTCAACTGTCTTTTGGCTGTGTTTTTTTTCTGCTTAACAATTTAGTGAATTGCATCATTGTTGCAATCACTAAAATTAGGAAATGCTCGCCGATTCCTGTAATGTACGCTATTGTCAGATGAAATTAAGTAAAATGTAACCTTGAAGGCCCTCAATTTGTGGTGCGAGCTGCAATGGGCATTTGGATTACAATCTTGCCGGTGTTGTTTACGCTTGCGATTAGCAAGCGTTATCAAACCGGAATATAGATTTTTCGGGTTAAGAACTAGTTAAACAGAATCACTTGAATCGTTTTACCTTTGTTTCTTATGAAATTAAAAGTCAAATGTTAATTCGTACATGTGGCGAAGAGCTTGTGGCGACAAAAAATCTTACCGCAGAACCAAATTTGCCTAATTTTTGAGCATTTTTACTCGAATTAAAAGGAGTTTCAGTGTATTCCGGTTTTGGGCTAGTAATTGAGTTCCAAGAAGTTTTGCCTATTTTTTTTCTTTTCATGCTGTTCATTAAAAATTTTTGAAAATTGTTTTCTTTATAACTTCAAGGAGTGTTCTGTGCATTTAGTGCAGTGGTAACACCCATGGTTGATCGAAACTGAATCTTTTCGAATATTCTAGACTTCTTTGTCTGCTAATTTTTGTCGGTTTAGGTACCGCAGAAAGTTTCGGTTTGTTTTTAGCATTTTGAAAGCTCTTTGTAAAGCTTCTAGCAGATAATTTTGTTACAGGACCCCCCCCCCCCCCCCCCGTATTGCAATTTTAAAAATAAATTTTCTACAAAAAAATTTTTAAAGGTTCTTTTTCAATTTATTGTATCGCAAGTGATGCGAAGCTCTTTTTCGCTTTTTTGTAAATTGTCCACCACATGGAGTCGAACCTCGGAACTTTGGAGAACATAAGGACTAGATAATGTTTGTATTCCCTCGATGTGTAATAAAAAGTTCCTCAAAAGTTTTTTCTTCAGATGTTTTAAGGAAATGTAAAAGCGAGTAGAGTATGATTTGAGCTAGTCATTCTATACGGAATACTTGAAGTATAATTATTCACTTTGTTCGAGCTATCACTTATCACGAAGGGAAGCTGCATTGCTTTTTACCTTTCTAAACACCTCAATTAATTTCAGTGCAGCATGACGCGATTGTTCTTCTCGGGTCTGACAATTGTACTTGTTTCAGATACACGCCTTATACCGAAGATCGGACGCGAGTTTCGAGAAGGCACAAGCTGAATTTTCTACCGGAGTCATGTCCAACAAGCATGTGCAAAGTGCCGCCTCAAATGCGGCCAGAACGGCTGCGACATCAGCTGCCCAAAATGCTACACGCAATCCATAGCTAAACCAAGCAACAATTTGAAAACAGATAGTTGAAACAGCTTCCGATAAACAATTTTTTTTTTAAATAGAACAATCAATTAATTTGAATTTTTTGACCAATCAAAACGCTCAAAATAGCAGAAGATCGATTAGAAATATGCAAAAGTTAGTCAAGTAACTTTTTCAGTTTTAAAAATCCCCTTTAAATTTAGTGGATCGGGACGTTTTCGCATCTGTTTTCATAATGAATGTAAGTATCGCAGCCAAATTGCTTCGGGAAAATTATGAACAAAGTCAAGGCATGATTTAAGGTTTAATTAATTGTCGTCCGGTTTGTATCTTGACAGGAAGTTTTTTAAAATTGCAGTATGGCTGTGATTCTTTACATTCAACGCATCCTATCAACGAAAAGTTGAAATCATAACTGGCGCTGAAATTCTAAAACATTACATCCAATCAATCGATGTTTGTTCTTGCTATTATAATAATTTTTATATTCTGAATGCATGAAAAGGCCAGTTAATTTAAATGACAATTTTTGTCCTTTTGTTTTAGAAATTTGAGAAGGTTTTTCGTTGTGTAATTTTTTGACGTCGTTCTCATTTTGAAAAAGTTCAGGAACCCGATAGATGTAGTTTGAACACTTAGCTGTAGTTTGAACACATAGTACACCAATTTCCTGCGAAATTGGTGTACTATGCATTGCAAATTTCAAGTTTAGCAAATATAGTTTTAAATGGAATTGTGAACAGAAAATCGATTAATTGGCCAATCCTTTTTCTAGCTTCAATTGATAACCTGAACTTATATTCTTATTGAAATGTTTTGTAAATGGTGTGCTTTTGCTGCAAGCAATCAAGTTCGTTATCTGCTATTTGTATGATATACTATTTGGAATGAAAAGGTGAGTTATAAATATGAGGATCTCTTTAACTAACCCCCTCCTCTCTCTCTCTCTCTGCAAAAGGAGGGAAATTTGTTCTAGGTACAAAATTTACATATGCCTAACTATTGAATTATTTTATAGGGCTTGCAATTCGTTACTAGTTACCTTAGAGTGGGTGGAAAGAGTTAAAGAGATCCCCCATTGATTGCATAGTTTCGATAAATTATTACAGCTAAAAGATAACATATAATTTGGCTGAATTACTTTTCTACTGATTAATTTATCATGTATATAATGTTATAGGTATATAATTTTCCTGTGGAAAATTTCTCGAGCGATAAGCGGGATTACGTTTAAAAAATGAGAATTAATGTTTCATTTATCAAAAATTCGTTTTTGAGTCGATGAAAGCTTTTTTTTCAGGCTCAGTTTTTAATTTTTTTCACGCTCAAATTTGATATTTCGCGGTTTGATTTTGGCCTATTTTAAGTTGAGTTCATTACCTTGTTAAAAGGAAGGCAAACTCCACTATCGAAAAGCAAAAAAAATAAAAATCGCAAAAACGTGATCGACTTGTAATTTCAAAAGCGGATTTTAATTTTCAGGTTTCCCAGCTGAAAAAAAAACTTTACCAATTGATACAGTTTTCTCAAATTGAGTCAAGTTTATCCAAAAAGTGTCTATCATTGTGTTTTTGAAATTCAAAGAGTTTTAAAGGCATATATTTTATACTTTGAAAATGAATTTATCTCCTTTTGCATTAGAGGCGGAGGTTGTGGTTCTTGCAATATACGAGAGCGGACTAATTGTTATTAAGTCACTCTTCGTTTTTTCTGTCATCAGAATAATTTGTGCTTATCTAACTAATTGTTTTATTTTGTATTACGGTATTTCAGAAACTATGGCGAACTATATTATGTAAATTTCACATTTATTGAGTCATCATTTAGTTTTGACTCGACGTGGGCTTCAAACAACTACAACTAAAAGAAACAGACTAACCAATTATGGAGGATCCAGCTAAATTGCAAGATGTGCCTAAAGATGAAGACAATTTTACGACCTTGTTTGAGAACAGTGATTCAATTGAGCAGCTGCAGCAGAAGTTCGAGTTTCACGTCCTAGGTAAAGAAAATTTGGATCTTTCACCTTAATTGACCTGCGATAGAATCCAGCAAACACCCTCCTTCCCATATGCAAGATTTATAAACTATAATTTGTTGTAATTGTAATCTAGTCACTAGACTTTTTCATTAAACAATTTTCCATCCAAATCTCGTTTTTCGTACAGCTGCACACGTAGTGTAAGGGTGAAACGCCTGCTTGAATATCCAATTGTCTGGGGTTCGCGTCCTGGCTGGACAAATTTTCGCTTTGCTTGCTTTTAGCTTTTGCTGCTTATTGGGCTTCGATTCAAATTTTGACAGCATGGTTTTTTTTCTGATTTTTCAACGATAAATTCAATCTCTATTGTCACTCATGAGCTTTAGCGAGCGTAGTGTAATAGTACGACTAATATTTTTTCCTGCCTAAATCGCAAATGTTAGTGCTACTGTTGGTTGCAATTTTGAATCTGGCTGCTTTGGCAGTTTGATTGCATGTGCTTTCACATTCGATTAATTATAAAATGACACAGTTGATCATTTTTAGTTCATCGCATGAACCGAAAAAGGATATTTGTTTCAAATAACAGTACAATCATGAAAACTCTATTTCCGCAATTTTCCAACTCAATTTATCTCGAAGTTTTTTTGAAATGCATAATTTATACATAATTTGTTTTCATGCTTTCACTTTATTACATGCAAAATTCTGTCTATTTGTACTTGGTGCCATTTTTGCTGCATGGCATTGGCAATTTATTAGCATATGTAGCTGCTAGTGGTAGTAAATTTTCAATTACCTGTGGCGCAGATGCGAGGACAGTGAACTCTTAAACTCCTGGTCGTAAGATCGAATCCGCCACATCAGTTTTTTTTCAAGGGTTATGTTTACCTGTCTTTTTCTTATTTCACTTTGTAGAGCTGCTCTTTTGTCGTTTTCTCACTTGTGTTTACGAAGCGCATATTCGCCGCTGTGTAATTTTTTCTTGTTTTGTTTCTAACTCTCACGTTAGTTTGTCTGGTATTGAAAGTTCTCTTCACTGCCAGTTTCGACTGGAAAAATTCTATTAGTATTTATTTTGTTTATTTTTAGTTTCAGCTTTAAGCCGAGTTGCAATTGTTTTTGTTGAAGTGTATTCTGTATGAATGAAGTAACATTGCTATTTAACTCTCAAAAAGTTTTAAAATTTGATCAATTTGCACATGATAAAGTTAATTTTTTGAAATTTTGTATGGTTTTACAAATTTTCAATTTATTAATTTTGTTTTTTGAGAGCAGGTGTCTTATAATCAAGAACCAGACTTTTTTTCCTGTCAACAACTTTTACAAATCTCACTTGATTTTTATATTTGCTTTACTGTACCTTAACAACTTCCAGGTTCCGCACCACTTGGCCTAGAGGTAAGGCTGTCGCCTTTGCATCCTGAGGTCGGGTTCGAGTCCCGGTGGGATTTTTTTTCAGCATGGATGCAATTGAAAAACTTGTATCAGGCAAGCATTGATTTGATGGACTTTCGTTTTTTGCTCAAGTTATGTCAGCTTAGTTGGCACATTAGGGATGTTGCATGCGCTGTTAGCAACTTTCATTATTGTTTCAAGTGCAAGTGTTGTTGATTGTAATTTCAGGGAAACGAGACTTTTTTCCAAAATTTTTGTTTTCGACTTCTAATTTTGCTTAAAGATTGTCGGCTTTGGTTCCGCTTCTTAAACTGTGTTCCTTTGATTTCTTGTGCTGTGAACAAATTTCATTATAGTTGCAAGTGCAAGTGTTGTTCATTGTAGCCTCAGGAGGGACTTTGTTAAGTTCTTTTAAAGATTGTTGGCTTAGTTGTTACATCAAGGGTTCTTCTTGCGCTGCAAGCAATTTTTCTTGTATTTGCAAGTTTTGTTCTTTATTTTTTCAGGAGGGACTTCAAACATCGAAGACTTGTTATAAAATCTAGTTTAACTTTCAAATGTCTGGCTTGTTTGCCTAGAATGAAATTTTTTCGAGACATACAAAAATTTGAATTTTGGTAGACCTAATTTTAATTTCCATTTTTTTTGGCGTCTTATGTTTTTTATGTTTGTGTTGTAGCGCAAGTGGTGCGAAGCTCCACTTCGGCTCTGTGTTGCGAAATTTTTCTTTACACGAGCGAGCTTGTGAGCGTACTGAATTAGTATGACTATAATCACGATCTGCTGTAGCACAAAATCTGTTATACGCTTTTTTGGTGACTTGTATTTGTCGTTATTCAAGCGTCCCTGGCTGAGAGGGAAGGATGCGAGAGTCCAAGTCACGAGGTCGCAGGTTTGAATCAAGCAGAAAGCAAACGTTTTAATAATTAGAGGCCTATATGTTCTTATTTCCAATCGCCGTTATTTTAGAGGCCTTGCTTTTATCGAAAAAGTACGGAAATATTGAACGGTGTGGCCCTGTTAAGTAGCGGTTTCTTTTGGTATGATTTTGTGCTGAAATTTGGAATGATTTTTTTTTGTTTTACCAATATATCAGATTTTTTTTGTATATTTGAGTTTTGGTTTGGGGCTGATTGCTCTGTATATTTTGGTTTCAGATTTTCATGCACTTGCGACAGCAAGTGACTTGTAATTAGGAGTAAGACTTTGTTCCGCCGTAAACAATTTTTTTTTCAAATTAGTAAGAAATTGATCTTGCTTTGTTTTACAATTTTAACGATTTCCAGGCGTCTTCTCACTCGGTATGGAGGTGACGCGGTTGCCTTTGCACCTTTAGTATGGGGATTGAGTGCCGGCAGGACATTGTTTTTTTTTCAGTATGTATCTAATTGATGGGCTAGAATTGATTTTCTTTTAAATAATAAAAATGTGCGTCTATGCAGGTTATATAGGCGTTTTGTTAGCTCGATAAAGATAGTTACGGCCTTTTTTAATGCTGGTGTTTGTGTTTCTCGACTGTTTTTATGACAGTGATGCGAACTGGACCAAATTGAGGGGGGTTTGTTCTGGTGACATAACTCAGTGAGCTAGCAAATTTTTTGGAGTATCCAATTTGCTATTTTAGTTATTTGAATTGCTGCGTTTTTAATTAATAACTAGTCTTTTCTTAATGCCTTCGCCTTCACAATAATTGTGTGCTTCTGACCAGGACAGTGACACTAATTGTTTGACCAGTGACATTAATTAAGAATTTTTTGGTATGTGACAATACGTATAACCTGAACTCTTTCGGAACTTACTGAGGCAGAATGCAGAAGTAATGAAATACTGAAAGTAGATGGTAGGCATAAAAAGCTATCGAAATACGCAGTGTTCAATTGACGTTCGACTGTATGTAGTCTTGTGGTTTGTTTTGTTCAGTGGATGGTGAGGCTAGTTGCATCGAGTGTAATGATGAAAGCGAGGGCTTATTTCTGACAGAGGAGTCGCTCTTTGTACCCTACGAGAACATCGTCTACTTCGAAATACCCACTTACGGTTAGAGCCTTCTCTTAATACTTATTAATATGGGCATCAATGGATTCAAATAGGTTTTTTCTAATCGTTGAACTTCTTAAAACCAATGAAGTATGAAAAATGATTTCTGTTTCATGTTCACATTTTTTTGAGGCACCAAAAACAAATATTCCGGAATTTAATTCATTTGGAATATTGGGATTATCCCTGAAAAACTTCCGATCTGAAGTTAGCGGAAATTTTACGTTTTAATCTATTGTATTGCCCTTCTTTCTCAAAACGCAAATCAGGCGGATTGATTTAATTGATTTTTTTGCGGTGTCTTGTATTCATGCACTGTATATCAAAAGCACTACTATTAATTAAGTTACATGTTATGCACTGCTAATAATTAAGGTATGTTTCCTAGATACAGGAGATGTGTTTGAGTTCGACTCCCATTCAGTGTCCGACAACTACTCCCCTTCTCTGCTCTCAACTGCAAATAGTAGCAACAGTAGCAGCACCACTTCATTAGCACACAAACACCAACACCACAACTCTAATCCGACTAAACTAACTGCAAACAGAAGGGATAGAAAGAATGAGTCGAATGCTGCTGAAGCGAAAGAGTTGATCGACAGATCAGAAAAAGAACAGGTATCTATTGTATACAACAGGATCTGAGGGCTTGGATTAAAGTTTTTTGATTTTTTTTGACCGTTTTTGAGTTTTACACGCATTTTATTAGCTTTTGTACCGTTCGCGGACTAAATTCTCGGGTATAAAATCTGACTGGGTATCGTCCCCAGAACTAAATTTCCATAGGTTTAAATACCTTCGGATAAAATTTTCAAATTTCAGTTTAACATCCCCAGGCTAGTATTTCACAAAAGGCTACTAGAATTGAGCATGGAGACCTAATTTAGAAATGGAAACCATAATTACGACAAATATTGGAGCGTTATTTATAAAACCAGTCAACAGCTATAGTTTTGCTGAACCAGTTTCATGGCGATATTTTCAATCAAAGAAAAACAGGAATGTACAAAAATTGAAGAAATTTTTACAAATTCAAGATGGACAATAAAGGCTGTCACATTTTGCTGACCAAGTATAGCTAACACTGAAATACACTTAAGAATTGGTCTTTAAGTATTTCCGTTTCTTCAAATTGAGCAAGCAGTTCTCAGAGCTTCGGAGTGAGAAATAAGGGTCTGAGCAATTTTAGTTTTCGGAAATTGGATCTCTTTAACTACCTCCCCCCCTCCTCCCCAAGGGTACCTAGTAACGAGTTGCGGCTCTTTTCCAGTCCCACCCCCCCCCCCAACCTTTCAAAATACCGAGTTTTATGTTTGTTTTACGTGTTATTACGGCTAAATGCGTGATGTTACGCTGTAAAGTATGCAGAACAAATCTGTTCAGAATTGTCGATATATTCACCACGCTAAATTTCATTGCATTATGACAACGTTAAATAAGCTTTTCAAATTTGAATTTGAAAGGGGGGAACTGGAAAAGAGCCCGAGTTGCCACCCCCGATAATGAAATAATTCAATAATTAAGCATAGTAACGAATCTGTACCCCCTTTTGCAAAAGGGGGGAATAGTTAAAGAAATGATCCCGCCAATTTATCAATAATATTATTGTAAGTCTGATGTTAAGGTTCTAGAATCTCCGAGAACAATAGTCGCAGATCCGAATGAAGAATGCACTAGTCTACAAGACCACGTGGAAGAATATGAAATGGACGAGAGTGAGTCATACCACGAAGTGTACGAGGGTCTCTTCATCGGCTACATCTCGTTTGTCCAAATTGTCGATTCGAAAGGTAAGTTGTAGTATGTTATGAGTGTTTCGGAATCAGTTTTTTTTTTAGCCGAGTGCTGTACATTACGTGCTTATGCTTAAACGGGTACAAACTTAAGTATGAAGGTTTGTTTGCTGAAATGGGAAGATTTGTTTACTGAGTTACACAAATTTTCTTGAAGTTCAGAGTGAGAAATTTCAAGGTTGGCCTCAAAACTAGTTTTTTTTTGAAAATAATTGTAACTTATTTTTGTCACCAAAATCTGAAAAGCTGCGTTCTGTTAGGTTTTTTTTTGTAAATTTTTGAATTTTCTTTTTCTGAAACAATCTTAATTTGGGTCCATCTATTAGTGTTAATTTTATGTAGCACTGAATTGTTTTTTTTTTAGAAGATCCAGGTGTGGAAGTGTCATCCGTTCTACTTGAGTTCCAGTCACTATCTGAGTTACAGACATTCGACTGCTTCATTCGGTCTCAACTCGAGAAACAGGCAAGCTAGTTTTGTCCTAAACCCTTATTCTCATAAACAAAAAAATTTTATGATAAGCAGTGAACGTTTTGATGATTGCATATCATCAAAAATAAAAATTGATGAGCGTAATGCGATATGAGTTAAAATCAGTTTCATATTTTTTTGTAGTCGTGGCGACCGAAGAAGGTGCTTTTATTTCTGAACCCAGCCAGTGGTAGGGGCAAGGCAGTGTCCTGCTATGAGGAGTCCATTGCGAACACTCTGCGACTGGCGGGAGTTGTGGCTGACGTCAGAATCACAGATAAAGACGGCGCCAACAGTGTCAAAGGTTGTTTATCCTTATTCAGCGTTTTCATTCGATCGGGGTCTAGCGTCGAGCATGTTTGATGTTTAGCATGTTATAATTGCTTTGGCTTGAAGTTCACCTAGACGATAACCTGTTTCGCCAAATTTTCAATGAGTTGAATTCTAATGGTAAGGAAAAAGAAGATACCACTATTTTTTTTTTCATTTTCTTAGAATTTGAGGTAAGCTAAGTTAAAATTCAACGCTCTCGATAAACAAAAGGTACATCAATTTTTTTCACAGTTTTAAAGTACCATGTATTTAAACATCTGCCAGCATAACATTGTCCACTGGCTGTTACAGTTTTGATGATGTTATGCTGTTAGATGTTCGAAATGGTCTACGCATATTTCGCCTCTCAAAAATTTTACCCTTCATAAATTTTGTTGTACACTTTGCCCTCACATATTAGCAGGCGGCGGGCTAAATGTGTCACTAACTTCAAGAGGAGAAAAATCTGTTATTTTGTGTCGAAAAACATGTTATTTTGGTCTGATTTAAGTTATTGTTAATGAAAAAAAAAATCTTTCGTTTATCGAGTACGTTTAATTTTGTGTTCAACTCGCTGCATGAAAACATATAAATTTGATCTGTTTGCAGTGTTCTATGTTGCAGGCATCATCTTCAGCACAAACTACAGTGTGTACGACGCCATAGTCATCGTGGGAGGAGATGGATCTTACAGGGACGCCATTGCTGCCATATACGAGAAAATGCACAATCAGGCACGCATTTTTCATCTCTATATCATTTTAGTATAATTCTTTTCTCATTTATCCCAGTTGTTTTTAATTCTATGAAAGAGGGGCGCGCTGGAATAAAAATGGGCACGCTGGAATAAAAAGTTTAGTGCTAAATTTTTGCGGGGGTTATCATTTATTGATCATTATTTACTTTATGTCAAGGGGAAAAATACCTAAATTTAAATCGCTCCAGGGTAAATTTGACTTGGACAAAGATGGCGTACTGCCCCCAATTGACATCAACGTCGGCATCATCCCCTGTGGCAGTGGAAACGGGGTCGTCCACTACCTCACCCGCTCTTTCTCCCTCGACCACGCGGTGGCAGCCTTGGTTAGAATTGTTCATTTATCATTTTGTTTTGCTCACCGTTTTGCTCATACTGATTAACAATTTTATTTTTCAATAACAGTTTTTCATAAGGTTATTTATTGGTAGTTAGCAGCTGGGCGACGTGGTATGTTGCCCACCCATGAGAAAAAAAAACATTTGCAACAAAAGAACAGTTTTAATAATGCAGATTCTACTATAAATTTGGCTTTTTTCGTCACGTGATTGCAGGTGCACTAATTAGAAATTGAAGAGCGGGGGTCCGCTGTGGTTATCTATTAAAGGTTTTTCGGTTGTAATTTGGACTCTACAGAAATGTTTCGAAAAAATACTTGTGTCGAAACAGGCAAAGCCCAATCGGTGTGGAAGGAAGGCCCTTCCTTGCTCTCAAACTCATCAAGTCTTGCTTTAAAAATATTTCAAAGTGATTTTTTTTGGGGTTTATTTTTGGTTAAAAAAGAACACTCAAAACCAAATTTTTTTCTTCGCCCACTGAAAAAAGTGACTCGGAACAAAAGTGAAGATTATTTGTAACGGAATGGCCCACTTTTCTCTCATGATTCAATTGATATTAGGTCCTTGGCAAGACAACTCCGCTACCTGTGGTGTGTGTACGCAATAGAGATAAAGAGAGAAGCTTAGTGGGATTGGCAATTGTATGTGTCAATTATGGAATCACATCAGACGCCATTGTAGTCGCAAGTTAGTAGTCACACCAATGGGTATAAATTAGTGTTTTAATAGGATTTTCTCTGATCTATCTCAATGTAACTTGTACTGCAAACTTACGCTCCATTTCGAACATTTTATGATAAGATAAAGGTTTTCAAGTAATCAAAAAGAAATACTGTTTTTTTGTCTGAAACTAATTTTTTCACCGACGAATAGTAGTCTAGATCCGAAAGGTTGTCCACAAGAATGAAAATAAATGAAGTATTGTTTAGCTGGTTCAAAATTCTGGGTCTAGATCGTTAAGTTCAAATACAAGCATATACCTTATTTTTATTATATACCATGTACACTGCAGATGTATTTTACTTCTTTTTATTTGTTTCTTAATTTGATTTCAGACCGGTGGAAATTTTTGGGACCTGGTAAGTATATAATAGGAGTAACCAGTGCAATGCTCAAACACAAATCATTCAGGGCCAATATCAAAATGCAACAGCTCCAGAATACATCGAAACACAACAGTCAATCGAATGCCGGAGAACGAAGCATCGAAGGTAAGAGATCTAAATGCTTTTAAAATTAAAACTCAATCATTTTAATATGGTCCAATGGCATTTCCGAAATACCGAAAGTGTCCAAAAAATATAATAATTTATAATGGTTTTTTTTTTAAAAAAAAAAAGGTTTGCTCGAGAAGTTTTGAGCCGAATAAATTGATTGGCTTGAAAATAAATACAAAAAGGAGTTGTACAGTAGCACCAAAATTGTCCCTCGAAAAGTTGCTCCAATAATTTAGTAGATTAGTTTTTTTTTAGGGGAGTTTAAAGACCTAATGATGTTAGTCAACGGGATCTCAGACGCCGGCGAAGTCCCAAGGAAACCCAGAGCTAGCGGAGACGTTTTCGTGACGCCTGGATGTACAATATTTCAGCAGACTGGATTCCTAGTCAATCTGGGCCTCTATTCACAGAAAATTTACAATGACGATACAGTTAATTGTTATAAAAGCAACAAAGTCCTGTTCGACTTGTTAGACGGAAACAAAGAACGAAGTGAAACTAAGTCTTTCATCAACTTAGACGGAGATATTTACCCTTTGAAAGAAGACGCGTTTGAAATAACATATTGCCCTAGTTTAGTGAATGCTTACGCCCTCGGATTTCAGGCTAGCTGACAAACTGAAACTTAATTGAATTATAATGAAATGTTGTAGATTTTTCAATTTAATTTAGAAATTGTCAAATTTTACTGTAAATGATGCATATGCGGTTTCATTAATTTTGAGCATGATCTAAGACTTCAAATTAATTTTTCCTGGAATAATTTTTTTTTATTTTGCAAACTAAAACAGAAAACATTAAAGCTAATAAGTTTGAAGTCGCGCGTGCTTTGTTGGGGAAAAGTTCGTCTGTTATCCAAGCTCAATTGAGGTCTATGTTGATAAAATCCCCTTTTTGGGTGCTTACCTGTATTCAATAAATTTACAGGAATTTGAATCAAATCAAATTTTCTTATGACCATGTAAATTGCTTTTGATCATTCTTTTATTCAGTCAGATCTTGATGTTGAAAGATTTGTAAGTGTCAAGAGCTAAACGTAATTTTTAATGCTCATTTTGAATTTAGCTTTGATGAAACGCTCTTTGGTTTGATGGAGTTCAAGAAAAAGCAGTACAGATTGTTCCGACCAGAGTTCTTACAGAACGGCTTTCCTCGATTTACATATTTTGAGACGGTGAATGGTTAATTTGGTTTTTAGGTCATTTTGAATTATGCTAGCTTTACAAAATAGCAATTGTTTTTTAATTATTAACCGGTTGTTCTGCTAGTAGCACAGAAATTTCGTCAGCGTTAATAGTTGCTAAAAAAATTATAAAGAAAATTCCTGGAAGTTATTCTGCTTCAATCAGGCGAAACTATTTACCGGTTCATTTGCCGACAGGCACCATATATGGTTTTTAGATAGGCCATGAGAAAGAGCCATAATTGCATAACGCATAAATTTGGATTGGGATTCTGTTATTGCTGAGTTAATTTTGATGCTGCCAAGCACACTTTGTGTGGGAATCCTCTGCAAACAAATGATAAAATGTAAGGATTTCCTTGAAAATATTTTATGAATTAACCAAAATACGTGCTGAGCATCATCAAATTTTTGGAAAAAAAGTGTTATAAAAAATCAATTTTTTTTCTTTGAAGTGTCTTTTGGTCGTCCTGGTGCTTAACTGTTATTGAACAATAGCCTACACAAATGAAGATTAACGAGGTCACCTTTTCCAATTAAAGTCGCAACCAGTAAGATAACTCAAGCGACGCCTTATGCAACCCACTCTTTTGAAATAAGGTTATTGCAATTTCAGCCAGTTTATTATGTATCTCTGCTGATGTACACAAGCAAAATCGTGGTTCATACTAATAGTTCACTTTTGTACAATTTAAGTGGCACATTTTGCTCAATTTCGGATTGGCGAGCGTTTTAGCAGCAGGTGTTTTATCCGCTTTCTCAAGATGGGTTCAATAGTTGCTGGGATTTATTATTAGATGAAGTGTTCATGTTTAAGCAAGGGTATTGGTAAAGAATGAAGATAACAAGGAAGCTGCGTCAGTGTGGAAGAACAAGAAGTAGTGAATAGGAAGTCCATGCTTCGATTACCGTAGTCGGATAATCTTTTAACTTGTTTTAACGAACTGCAGGTTATTCTATATTTGACTGATGCCTCTTAAGATATTTCATCGTCAAGTATTTATTTGAGTGAAGTAATGAAATATAAAACAAGAACTTCTGGTTGTTGTGCTAGTAGCACAGTGTTCCGACAACAATGAATAAAAAAACTTCGAAAAACTTTTCTATTTTTACGAAATTGTCTTTTTTATGCGTGTTGCTAAACAAACGCGTAGAATGTTATTAAATTAGGCATGATTGACAACAGTTTCAACAGTTGTCTTCGAACAAATCACAGCCATAAAAAATCAAAATGTTAAAAAGTTTTTTTGCTTTTAGTAGAAAATTTTATTGATTTTTAACTTTTTTTATTGCCAAGGAAACGCAAGTGAAGTTTCCAAAACCAGTGTTCTCTGAGTATCAAATGAGTGATCAAATGACACTGAGTCTTGTAAGATCTTCTTGCTCGTTTTACTTGGTCGAAATTACACTAAAACTCAAAAACTGCGAACCGCGTTTTCTCAACACTAGGACAGCTTTTTGATAGTTTTTTGTGGTTCGAGTAAGGACTGAAAGAGTGTTAAAATGGTATATCATTCGACCTATTCCGATGAGTTTTTGGTTCTAGATTTTGCATGGAAAACAAAAATAGGAAAAACTAAAGCACCCTAGACAAATTTCCTCCCAGTTTCATTGACAGGAAAAATGATGCGTTGAATAAAGTAAATCTGCGCATACAACAATAGTTGCATTAGTCGGAAAATGAAATAGTTCTGATATAATTCTTTTTGCATGCCATTTCTAAATGAAAAATGAGATCAACCTAATTCCCATTTAACTGAAAATTGGTCTGATTGGTAACAAAATATAACAGAAACTGGAAGGTAAAGAAAAAACGTTATTCCCATCTGGTCGTAGTACGCTGAGTTTCTGACTGATGGCAAGATTTTTTTTGCGCTTAAGGCTAGAAAAAACCGGCACGACAAGAAATTGAATGAGAAAATCAAAACAACGCCCGTCGTATACCAATTATGTAGCTAAAGGCAGATTTTGACAACCATGGGCTCAAAATAAAGTGTTACCAGGACAACTGAATGCACAATTCGAGCACTAAACTTAGTTCAAGGATTTTGGGGATTTTCAAGCAAAGGCAAAAGGTTGCAAACAGTTCAATGTGCTTTTGAAAAGTGTGGCAGAAGGTTTCATTGCAAGAAAAAGATGAGCAGAGATCTCAAGAATTTAAATGCCTCGGTCCAGACCTCCCATAGTGGTGAAAATAATCAAGGAGTTGACAGCATTGTTCAAGAAGTTGAAAGTGGTGAAAGAATCGCAGAGATCCACCAGCAGCCCAGCAAGGGGGTCTAAAAAAGACATTTTGGTTTGCCCTTACAAGACTGTAACAACACATTTGTCTATGTCAGTGGTTTGGTCGGACTAAGTACATGCCAAATTACCATGTGAAACTGATCAGCGCATCAGAACCGACCGTCTCAAGACCCGAACTGAATCGGCAAAACTTCGACTCAAACCAAGACACTAGCACAGGTGGTGAGGTGCTACCTTGTCCGCTTGTATCCTAATGGTGCTCTGTGAAGTATCGTTAATCATGGGTGAAAGCAAGGCCAATGCCCTATCCGACAAGTCATGAAGGCGTTGTTTCGGTGCGTACATTCGAAAAGAATACTGCAGATTGTAGCGGTATGCGCTCCACTGCTATCTCGAAAAGGTAGACGAGTTCACGGTGGGAGACATTGACTTCCTTTGTCTAGTTAGTTTTGTTTGATCGAGTCAAAACCCTTGCCCCTGATTTTGACTAGTTGGGGGTGCAGATGGGAGGATTTTATTTTTTATTTCATACGAATTTTCAGATTGATCTAGTGGCTCATTAAGTTAAACTCTAGTGGCTCAATTAATAAGTCGACTCCAAGTGGACGATTGAACTACAGGAAACCTATTATTCGCTACCTACTATAACCTACAAGATGGTCTCACAAAAAACAAGAGCAAAACTTAATTCTAGTCGTAAAAATGGAAAAAAAACTGATAATGAAAATACTAGACTGCTTTTATATCAGACCAAAGATTGAATGTTCCAAATGCTTTTTTTTCATTTTTTAAAAGTTTTGTGAATCAAATTTTTTTATGATAAACTACAACATTTGGACTGACAATAGCAAGTAGCTTGAGTAATCAAATAGGGGATTGATATGACTAATTTGCTCGCTTCTTGCTTCCTATTTTCGAGCTGAAATCATGAGGCGAGCTGATGAGCCATTGTAATGTTTGTACTCAGTGACAGAATATTTGTTTTCGGAATGGGTTTTTCTTCACAGAAATTTCAATATCCGTTTTTGGCTCAAAATTAGAAAAACTTATCTGGAAAACTAAGTTCTTGAGTTATGGGGGATTGGGACAACTTGGACCACTATAACTCCAATTGGGATAAATAACGCGGGATATATTTTTACTTTTCAATCCCAAGCTCCAAATTAAACGGAGGCAAGGAATTTGCTTTTATCAATACGTAATCAGGCGGAAAATAGAGCTCTTTGTACTGCACATAGCGTGTGGGGGTTTAAATTAGGAAATACAAATTTAAAAAAAAAGAATTTCTAACCTTTTTGGTGCGTATTTAATATTTTTCATATTAAAATTATTCATCAAAGTTAAAACTTTTTATTAAAGTGAACAGGCAGTCGGAACAATCATGGTTTAGCTCTGATACAAGCAGTCCTGTTTCAATTCGAACCAATTTCGACAAATTGCCCTACATAATTAATTCGTGTAACGCATTCAGCATCATAGACATAATCTTATAAGCACGCATGTGTTTGTTTAAAAATTGGCCAAGTTCGCCGTTTTCAAAGCCCATTACTTAGCAAAAAATAATTGCAGGTTTCAATATCTTAATTTGGAAAAAATGATTAAAAATTTTTAATTCGTTTGCCCAAATTGGCCCGAATAAATCAAATCACCCCAAGCATGAATATTCCCTTAAAAACGAATAAAGAAACGAATTCTTCTAGGCAACTTAAAAGCACATCTTTTTATTAGTGAAGAATGTGTGTAAAAAAAAGTTTTTGTTATCCTGTTAAATAACATTTTAAAAGTTTTTGGAGCTTTTTTTGTTGCTTTTTATTTGTGTCTGCGTCGCCGTCTCTACATAAAAAAGAAAAAACAGTTCTATAACCAGTTAAAACAAATGAAAATGATTAAAACAATTTTTTGATTCTTCTAATTTCGTTTAAATTTTTTGAGACAGATGATCATGTTTTGATCTCAATTGTTGCCATCCACTTTCCTATCTTCAGTGATGCCAACCTTGGTTCAGCTCGCATATGTACAAATGCAAGGGTTTGTTCTCAGCTCCAAATATTTTCTTTCGAAAGTTATTTAGGTCACAGCATGTCTTTGTAGGTGAGCTCAAAACTTTCAATTCAGAGATATTTAGAGCTTAACAAGACATGGTCCTATCTTATACAGGTTTGGTTGATAGATTGATCTTCTAGATTAAGAGCAACGCGTTCAAATGTCTTCCAAACTCAAATCTGTCTTTGCTATATCGCTATGGAGTTTTAATCTCTTTTAGCTCGACATTGGAAACCGTGTTTTATTTGATCAATTCTAGAAAGTTGTTCACAATTTTTGCGTTTAATTTGGGTCGTCAGATTCGCTTTATGTGTAACAACTTTTGCTATCAAAACCTCATTTTGTACCAATCTACATTGAGTTTTTGATGTGGCTAACATTGAGTTTTTGATGTAGATAGATGGTTCAAAATTTTTTGAAGCTGATTAAACGCTTCAAAAATTGTATTTGATGTTTTTTAATAAATCTTGAGTGATTGGTCAATATTATTTTGTTATCAGTTTTGATTTCGGAGACCAAATATTATTAGCAGATCTGAAAGAAAAAGGTGAGCGAAGTTGTTTAGAAGTCGGTTTGTTTGTATAACATAAGAGCGACAAAAAATCAGAATTTTCGGTGCATTTTTGACCGTATATCGTATAACTTATTAAGCAAAAAATGTTGTTTTGTTACATGTATTGGTTTTTATCACGTCATGGGACAAATTGCTTTACGTTTGTTTTTGCTTTTACCTGTGCAAATTAAAACGCCACCAAACGCAATTTCAGTTTTTATTGAACCAAACGTTGTGTACTATGTAGAATTTTAAAGCACAAAATCAGCTCTAAAATTTACTCGCATTCGACCTTTGGTGCCTTTTTGTCATTCAAATTTTAAATGTTCTGTAAAAACGCTGAATAAATTTAATTTACAGGACAGCTATTTTTCTATCAATTCCCATTCAGCGTATCAGGTTAGTTGAGTTTCCTAATTCGGATTTTTTAAACTGTTTTTGGACTGGTATTGTTTTTGTTCCGACTTTCGATACGAAAGTAACGGAATGTTTGTGCTTGGGGTGAGTTGTTTTTCTTCAGACAAATTTCGACTTTTTAACTAGCCATTTTCGAAGGAACTTTTTTAATATCATTCAAAAGGTATTGTTGTCTTGAGCTTAATTTTGAAAAGATGTTTCACCTGTGATCATTTTTTGTAAAGTTATGGGGGTTTAAAAAACAGCAATTTGGCCAATTTGGGACAATTAACGAGCAATATATTTCGCGCTATTAACGCGTCAGCGGAGATTTAATCCGTCTTAGAAATCGTTCCAAATTGGTTGAAGGAAGCTTGTTTGCCATAATTGATTTGTTACTAGGAGCGAAATCTATACCTTTGTACTTTATATGGCGTGTGGGGGATGATTGTCACAAAAAATTTCAAATCTCAAAAAAAAATTCGTTTCAATTTATTACATATAATTTTTTGATGTTATTACTGCTTCATAGGCCTTAAAAGGCAGTCGGAAAAATCAAGGCTTCGCCCTGATACGAGCAGTTTTGTTCTGTTTTATAATAGATTAGAAAGACCTCTCATTATGAACAGTTAAAACTGAGTTGTTTTTGGCTTTTCTTATTATAATTGCGTTGAGTGCTCAGCTCGATCGTAATTGCCGTTTTATCCAGTTTCATTTCTCAATAGAGTTTGGGTGGGGGATAAAGATGCAAGTTTTCACTAAGATCGAATGTCTAAAAAAATTATTAGCAGATCTGAAAGAAAAAGGTGAGCGAAGTTGTTTAGAAGTCGGTTTGTTTGTATAACATAAGAGCGACAAAAAATCAGAATTTTCGGTGCATTTTTGACCGTATATCGTATAACTTATTAAGCAAAAAATGTTGTTTTGTTACATGTATTGGTTTTTATCACGTCATGGGACAAATTGCTTTACGTTTGTTTTTGCTTTTACCTGTGCAAATTAAAACGCCACCAAACGCAATTTCAGTTTTTATTGAACCAAACGTTGTGTACTATGTAGAATTTTAAAGCACAAAATCAGCTCTAAAATTTACTCGCATTCGACCTTTGGTGCCTTTTTGTCATTCAAATTTTAAATGTTCTGTAAAAACGCTGAATAAATTTAATTTACAGGACAGCTATTTTTCTATCAATTCCCATTCAGCGTATCAGGTTAGTTGAGTTTCCTAATTCGGATTTTTTAAACTGTTTTTGGACTGGTATTGTTTTTGTTCCGACTTTCGATACGAAAGTAACGGAATGTTTGTGCTTGGGGTGAGTTGTTTTTCTTCAGACAAATTTCGACTTTTTAACTAGCCATTTTCGAAGGAACTTTTTTAATATCATTCAAAAGGTATTGTTGTCTTGAGCTTAATTTTGAAAAGATGTTTCACCTGTGATCATTTTTTGTAAAGTTATGGGGGTTTAAAAAACAGCAATTTGGCCAATTTGGGACAATTAACGAGCAATATATTTCGCGCTATTAACGCGTCAGCGGAGATTTAATCCGTCTTAGAAATCGTTCCAAATTGGTTGAAGGAAGCTTGTTTGCCATAATTGATTTGTTACTAGGAGCGAAATCTATACCTTTGTACTTTATATGGCGTGTGGGGGATGATTGTCACAAAAAATTTCAAATCTCAAAAAAAAATTCGTTTCAATTTATTACATATAATTTTTTGATGTTATTACTGCTTCATAGGCCTTAAAAGGCAGTCGGAAAAATCAAGGCTTCGCCCTGATACGAGCAGTTTTGTTCTGTTTTATAATAGATTAGAAAGACCTCTCATTATGAACAGTTAAAACTGAGTTGTTTTTGGCTTTTCTTATTATAATTGCGTTGAGTGCTCAGCTCGATCGTAATTGCCGTTTTATCCAGTTTCATTTCTCAATAGAGTTTGGGTGGGGGATAAAGATGCAAGTTTTCACTAAGATCGAATGTCTAAACAAACAAAATAACACTAACACTGCTTAACTTTAAACAAGACTGCTCGTATCAGGGCGAAGCCCTGAATGTTCCGACTGCTTTCTTAGGTCTATAGAGCAGTAGAAACATGAAAAAATTAAATTTAATTAAATTTTTTTTTTATTTTGAGCTTTTTGTGAAAAATTACCACCCCACCCGCCATATAAAGTACAAAATGATAAATTTCGCTCGTAGTTCCATATAAATTATGGCAAATAAGCTTCCATCAACCAAATTGGAACGTCTTCTTAGATGGATTAAATCTCCGCTCACGCGTTAATAGCACGAAATATATCGCGCGTTAATTGTCCCAAAATGGCCATATTTAAACCTCCATAACTTTACGAAAAATGATCACAGGTGAAATATCTTTTCAAATTTAAGCCCAGGACAACAATTCCTTTTGAATGATATAAAAACGCCGTCAAAAAAGGCTAGTTAAATAGTCGAAATTTGTCGGGAAAAAAAAACCCACCCCAAGCACAAATATTCCGTTACTTTCGTTATAAAAGTCGGAACAATTAGCCTGCTGCAAGTCATAAATACTAGCTATAACCTGACATTCGTTTTTTTTCAGTGTGCTATAAAATGAACGCATATGCTATAGCTAAAAATCCCGCCTGCTTGAACCTTTTCAAAGAACTGGCTGGTTCGTTGAACCAGTTTGAAATCAAATTCTATCCCTAAGTTCCTTTAATTTTTCCTAATGTAGCGGACGCTCCAATGGAAATCAATTTGTGATTCCTTCGCAGCTTAACAAACCAACTGTATTTTATACCGACTAAAGTAACGTGAAAATAGCTACGTGGTACAATGAAAGTGCTAGCTTGCATGTGCTGTTTATACGTGCAATTTATAACCAGTACTATACCTATCCTGTGTCAAATATTCCAACTATTTGAAGTAATAAAGTTGCAAAGCAAAAACTTTGATTATAAGTAAAAAAGGTGTTATTTGTTGCTCAACAAATTGAGTGCTATGTTACTTTTTTGCGGTTGAACCACAAATTTTTTCATTATCATTTGCTTGGATTTTCGTTATCTTGTCATTTTTTCCGTTCTGTTTATAGCAACGCATAACACACTAGTGGACAGAAAACTGTGCTTGTTTGAGGCGGATGATTGTTATTTCAAAAATGACTGAAGAAAATCAAGAAGAAAAAATTACAAGTACTCCGAATGCTGAAATATTATCAAGCAAAGCAGAAAAACTAGAAACATATATCGCAAACGAAAACAACGAACAGGACGAATTGCCAATCAGCAGAAATAACGTGGTGAAAATATTAAGTAATGGCCTGGATTCGAAACTAAGACCACAGGATTATGACAACGTCAATTTGGAAGCTGGCAGGAATGCCGGCAATGGTATGAAACAGTTTGATGACAACTGTTTCACAGTTAGTTTGGTAGATGTCAATTATTCAGTGAAAGCATACTGGAGATCCAAATCGAAACAAATTCTTCATAACATCTCGTAAGTTGAAGTTAATTGATCAAATTTTTAACTAGTGAACTAAGTAACTCCAAGATTATTGGCTTTGTTTCTCAAAACGTTTCAAGATTGGCTTTGTTAAAAGTGATCACTTTAGTTAGATAACTACTCCGGGCTCTTTAATGTCAGGAAATTTTTTATTTAGACGTGTCGACTGAAAAAGTTGAAAGATTTGCAATAATTTCAAGTTTTGCAACATAACTCTCGTAAGTGAACTAAGATTGTTTACGGAAAAATTTCTTCCGGTTGAAAATCCTGCGCGAAGCTTCCAAATAATTGGGTAACCCTCTATTTCTTGAATTTGACGGTAACGACCTAAAAAACTACCTCAAAAACGTATGTACGTGTTTTTAAAAGGTAAATCTTTGTAACTGCAGCACTTTCATTATCGGATAAGAGTCGTATAATCTCATAATTGCCAGCTATTTTAGCTCGCAATCTCTTGTTCTTTCATTTCCAGTCTTCACTTCGAGCCAGGTCTGAATGGGATTCTGGGTCCCTCTGGGTGTGGAAAGACCACTATTCTGGATTTGATGGCCTGTCATAAACCCATGCAGAAGAAACACCTCTCAGGACACATTCTAGTGAATGGAAACTCCATCCCTCCCAACACCTTCAGAGCCATATCAGCATACGTGCCACAGGTGGGTGGGAAGCCATACTCAATTAATCACGTCCAACATCCACGTAACCACGTGTCTTACTTAAGTAATCACGTCCACGTAACCACGTGTATTACTTAAGTAATCACATCCACGTAACCACGTGTCTTACTTAAGTAATCACGCTTACACGCCGTCCAATTCTGAATGCGAGGCGACGCTTGCTTTTTCTATAAGATTGTCCACAAGTTGAATTTCAAAGAATTTGTTTCCGCAAAGTTGAATATCAAACGCTACAAAGTATTTTTGGCATTGGTTTTTGACGCTTTAGTATGCTGAAAATCAGAAAGAAAACGTCTCGTTGATACTGGTTGTAGACAATGAAAAAATTTGCTTCTAAATAAGTCATTGCAGCTCGAATCATGACTGACAGACCTTCGGTATGCCATATCTCTCGTTATTGTGAAAACTCTTTCTGTGGAATCTGAATTTGTGTAAAAAACACGTCCTGACCTGAAAAGTTATTCCCGCAACACAATTGGAGCAATAAATTGACTTCGGAGCAGTATTATTTCCCATTTCGCGATCGGAAGACTAAACTAATTTCGAAGCAATTTTTTCCCATTCCGCGATCGAAGACAAAATTGTTTTCGGTGCGCTTTTTCCCACTCCGCAACCGGAACAGTAATTTATTTGACTTTGGAACAGTATTTCTTCTCACTACGCATTCGCAACAATAAGCTGACTTCGGAGCAATATTTCTTTTCACTCCGAGATCGGAACAATAAATTAATTTCGCAGCAGTATTTCTTCCCACTCTGCAGTTGGAACAATAAATTGACCTCGAAGCAGTCTGTCTTCCCACTTCGCGATCGGAACAATAAATTAATTTCGAAGCATTGTTTTTCCCACTCCTCGATTGAACACAAAATGATTTTGGTGCGCTTTCTTTTCCACTCCGCAACAACAAATTGACTTCGAAGCATTTTTTGCTTCTCACTCCACAATCAGAGCAGTAATTTAACTTGTAGCAGTATTTCTTCCCACTTCGCGATCAAAACAAAGAAATAACTTCGATGCAATATTTTTCCCAATCCGCGACCGCAAGAAAAATTTGACTTCGGAGCAGTCGGTTTTCCCACTTCGCGATCGGAACAATTATTTAATTTCGAAGCAATTTTTTCTTACTCCGCGATCGAATACAAAATTGACTTTGGAGCAGTATTTCTTCTCACTACGCATTCGCAACAATAAGCTGGCTTCGGAGCAATAATTCTTCTCACTCCGCGATCGAAACAAGGAAATAACTTCGCAGCAGTATTTCTTCCCACTCTGCAATTGGAACACGAAAATTTACCTCTCATTCGTTTTCACACTTCGCGATCAGAACAATAAACTAATTTCGAAGAATTGTTTTTCTCTCTCAGCGATCGAATACAAAATTGACTTCGGAGCATTTTTTGCTTCTCACTCCACAATCAGAACAGTAATTTAACTTGTAGCAGTATTTCTTCCCACTTCGCGATCAAAACAAAGAAATAACTTCGATGCAATATTTTTCCCAATCCGCGACCGCAAGAAAAATTTGACTTCGGAGCAGTCTGTTTTCCCACTTCGCGATCGGAACAATTATTTAATTTCGAAGCAATTTTTTCTTACTCCGCGCTCGAATACAAAATTGACTTTGGAGCAGTATTTCTTCTCACTACGCATTCGCAACAATAAGCTGACTTCGGAGCAATAATTCTTCTCACTCCGCGATCGAAACAATGAAATAACTTCGCAGCAGTATTTCTTCCCACTCTGCAATTGGAACGAAAATTGACCTCTCATTCGTTTTCCCACTTCGCGATCAGAACAATAAATTAATTTCGAAGAATTGTTTTTCTCTCTCAGCGATCGAATACAAAATTGACTTTGGAGCGTTTTTTTCCACTCCGAGACCGGAACAATAAAATGACTTTGAAGCAATAATTTTTCCCCACTCCGCGATTGGAATAGAAATTGACTTTGGAGCAGTATTTTTTCCGACTCCGCGATTGCAACAAGAAATAATTTCGGAGCAGTAATTTTCCCACTCCCCGGTGAGAACTATGAATTGATTTCGGAGCAGTATTTCTTCCCAATCCACTATCGGAACAATTAATTGACATCAGAGCAGTATTTCTTCCCACTCCGCCATCGACTCAAAAAAATTACTTTGAGCATTATTTTTTCCAACTCGATTGGAACAATAAATTAGGTTCGGAGCAGTTCTTCTACCCACTCCGCCATCGGAACCATACATTGCCTTCTGATCATTGGATCCTCTCACTCCGCGATCGGTACAATAAAACAGTTTCGGAGTTTCAATTCTTCCCACTCGGCGGCTGGAACAATATTTTGACCTCAGCAGTCGAAATAATAAATCAACTTGGAGAGTTAATTCTTACCACTCTGACATCGGAATATTAATTTTACCTCGTAGCAATCTGTCTTCCCACTTCGCGATCGGAACAAAAATTTGACTTCGGATCTTTAGATCTTCTCACTCCGCGATCGGAACAATAAAATAGTTTTGGAGCAGTAATTCTTTCCCACTCGGCGACCGGAACAATATTTTGACTTCGGAGCAGTCTGTCTTCCTACTTGCCGATCGTAAGAAAAATTAATTTCGAAGCAGCCTTTTTTCACATTCTGCGAACGAAACAATAAATTAACTTCGGAGAGGTAATTCTTACCATTCTGACATCGGAACATTAATTTTATCTCGGAGCAATTTGTCTTCCCACTTCGCGATCGGAACAATAAATTGACTTCGGATCATTAGATCTTCTCACTCCGCGATCGGAACAATAAAAAAGTTTTGCAGCAGCAATTCTTCCCTTTCGGCGACCGGAACAAGATTTTGACTTCGGAGCAGTCTATGTTCCTACTTCGCGATCGTAACAATAAATTAATTTCGAAGCAGTCGTTTTTCACATTCTGCGATCGAAACAAGAAACTAACTTCGGAGCTGTAATTTTTACCACTCTGACATCGGAACCTTAATTTGACTGCGGAGCAATCTGTCTTCCCATTTCGCGATCGGAATAATAAATTGACTTCGGATCATTAGATTTTCTCACGCCACTCTCGGAACAATAAAATCGTTTCGGAGCAGTAATTCTTCCCACTCGGCGATCGGAACAAAATTTTGACTTCGGAGCAGTCTGTCTTCCTAGTTCGCAATCGTAACAATAAATTAATTTCGAAGCAGTCTTTTTTTTACATTCTGCGAACGAAACAATAAATTAACTTCGGAGAGGTAATTCTTACCAGTCTGACATCGGAACATTAATTTGACCTCGTAGCAATCTGTTTTCCCACTTCGCGATCGGAACAATAAATTGACTTCGGATCATTAGATCTTCTCACTCTGCGATTGGAACAATAATATAATTTCGGAGCAATAATTCTTCCCTTTCGGCGACCGGAACAATTTTTTTGACTTCGGAGCAGTCTGTGTTTCTACTTCGCGATCGTAACAATAAATTAATTTCGAAGCAGTCGTTTTTCACATTCTGCGATCGAAATAAGAAGTTAACTTCGGAGAGGTAATTCTTACCACTCTGATATCGGAACATTACTTTGATATCGGAACAATCTGTTTTCCCAATTCTCGATCGGAAGAACAATTGACATCGGCTCATTAGATCTTCTCACTCCGCGCTCGGAACAATAAAATAGTTTCGGAGCAGTAATTCTTCTCACTCGGCGACCGGAACAAAATTTTGACTTCGGAGCAGTCTGTCTCCCTCTTCGCAATCGTAACAATAAATTAATTTCGAATCAGTCTTTTTTTTCACATTCTGGGATCGGAATAATAAATTAACTTCGGAGCGGTAATTTTCACCACTCTGACATCGGAACCTTAATTTGACTGCGGAGCAATCTGTCTTCCCACTTCGCGATCGGAACAATAAACTGACTTCGGATCATTAGATTTTCTCACTCCGCGCTCGGAACAATAAAATAGTTTCGGAGCAGTAATTCTTCCCACTCGGCCACCGTAACAAAATTTTGACTTCGGAGCAGTCTGTCTTCCTACTTTGCAATCGTAACAATAAAATTATTTCGAATCAGTCTTTTTTTCACATTCTGGGATCGGAATAATAAATTAACTTCGGAGCGGTAATTCTTACCACTCTGATATCGGAACATTATTTTGACCGCGGAGCAATCTGTCTTCCCACTTCGCGATCGGAACAATAAATTGACTTCGGATCATTAGATCTTCTCACTCCGCGATCGGAACAATAAAATAATTTCGCAGCAGTAGTTCTTCCCACTCGGCGACCGGAACAATATTTTGACTTCGGAGCAGTCTGTCTTCCTACTTCGCAATCGTAACAATAAATTAATTTTGAAGCAGCCTTTTTCCACATTCTGCAATCGAAATAATAAATTAACTTCGGAGCGGTAATTTTTACCACTCTGACATCGGAACATTAATTTGACCGCGGAGCAATCTGTCTTCCCACTTCGCGATCGGAACAACAAGTGAACGTTGGATCACGTAAAGTGAAACCCCAAAAACAAGCTTTATCATTTTAATCCTACCTAAACTCCTATGATAATAATTAATATAACTGTAAAATAGTCGGTCTGATTATTCCTCAGCAAATATCAATATATTAATTTAAACTAAATGAAATCTTATTTGCTCCTGGGCGAATTTTTTGAGGCCTACTGAAATGGTTTTTATACTGTTCAGCAGCCAGAAAATTAATCTGGAGGGTAGTTAGTTAAAGTTAAACGAGTTGTTTCTTTGTAATTAACGAAATATATTTAGTTTTTTCTTCTTTTGTAGGACGACAATCTGTCTGAGTTTTTGACTGTTCGTGAGAACTTGATGTTCAGTGCCAATATGCGAATGGTGGGCAAGAGTTCAGTGGAGAAGCTGGCTGCTGTGGACCGCATGATCGAACTACTCCACCTGGAGAGGTGTCACGACACTCTGGTACATACAACTAAACTTATACCATTTAGGACATATTTACAATTACAGAAGCTAAACGTAGTGTAATAGAACGATGCAACTTTTTTTCCTACCTAACTCGAAAATAAAAATGCTTTTTATATATGGGTGTAAAATGGTCAACGCTTACTTTGGATTTTGATGTTGCAACTTTTAAAACAATTAAGTGGAAGAATAGAAAAATGAAGAAATAACTCGAGAGTGTTTTGTTTTACGCAGATAATATTGTACAATGAAAAGAATTCACTGTTTGAAGGGCGTGTCGCATTTATCTGTGTCAAGTTTCTCTGATTATACTTGCGAGATTGCGAGCGGAGTGTATCAGTATCTACTTTATTTTTCCTAACCTAACAAAAAAAGTGCTCATTGGGTGGCACTTTTGCTATAATAACTTTTCTGAAATTTCATAGCATATATTGTCTGCTTTATCCGTTGCTAATGTTTTGCCTATTATTAAGTGTCCGTGGCCGAGACGTTAGGTCTCAGGTTCAATTCTGTCGCGTTGCTCAATTACTTTACTTATTCTTTTTATTCCAGGCTTATTTCTACTTTTTTTTTATTTCTATTCAGAGAGATGCTTTTTTGTCGTGTTCTCGCTAGTGTTTGCAAAGCGCAGTTTCTTCCCTGTGTCAAAATTTTGTGGACAGTCATATTTCGGTTTTAAATGTCACGTAGAGTTAATACAGTGCAGATTCTATATCTCCGGACCATATGCATAAAAAGCGTTTTTAACAAATTGAGTTGACTTCCGGTGAAAAACAATGAAAACAAAAATTGCAGAATTAGTATGGTGTAATTTGTTTATCAAAAATCAGGCCAGAGATGTTGATTGTTTTTGATTAAATTAGTCAATTAAAAATTACGCCAAAGTTACTGAGTTAACTACTGCAAAAAATAGTTGAAGGAGGTAATACTCATAAAAAAAAGTGTACAAAACGTTTATACGTTGTTTTTAAACAAGTTAGTGTTTTATAGACTAAAAGGACTTTTTTACTTTCAAACTAGCAAATATATTAAATTTATAACATTTTTGGAGAGTATACTTTTTGCAAACTTTTGTGTACTGCGTTAGGGGCTTCTTTTGATATAAATTTTGTCAGTATTTGACTTGTTAGTTTTGGCGTAATTTTTGATTGATTAAAAAGTCAAAAACTATTAGTTTTTTTTCTAAAAGGTTGGGCTCGAATTTCACAGAGTAACGTGCACCATATTAATTCTGCTAATACTCCAACCATGTTTTCTTTTCATTGTTTTCACCTAAAGTCAACACCATTTGAGAAAAACTCGTTTTCAATTTCAGGTCTTGTGGGTTTCGCCCGGATAATTTAAATCAGCACTGTATCCGTTGAATAAAAGCGCCTCCAATACTGCATGTGTATATCAACATTTTTCTTGAATGATTACAGCTTATTTTTTTCTTTCTTTGCTTTTCCATGCAATTTGCAGTTTTCCGAAAGGCTTGAAGACTTCAGACCCATGTTCAAATTGGTGTTTAATGCATTGTCGAGACATATTCAGATGCCTCGCGACATACAGTTATTAGGTCGCTCAAAACCGGACAGATTTTTGTCGGCAGATTTTGCGACATCCCATTTGTGTCGCGGAAAGATTCGAATTTTTGGTTCGCAATGGTCGTGATTTAAATCTCGGGTTTTCACTCTGGAGGCATTTAGCATACTACATGTTTTTGATAAATGACTTTTTATGGGTGTTCCTGATTATCATAGTACGAAAACGAAACCTGATGCAAATTGCTAGAAAATTAGTCCAAGCCTAATTTCAACATACGCTCAGAAGTTTTTTTTTGCCGGCCATAAAATTCGAGGAACCCATTGACATGCTTTGCTTATCCTCACTCAAGACAAGAATGTCACTTTAGATAAAAAAAAACTCGATTTTTTTTATAAACGGAGCTATCGAAAAATGCGGCGAACTCTGAAGCTCGTCGTAAGTGTTGACGAAGGCGCTTCTACAGAATCGTGTGCTATTTCTCAGTACCACATTGTTTTTAATCTAATAGATCAATGTGCTCGAAGAGGTGTTAGGTAAATAAGACGACAAGACATTAAGACGACATGAAATGAAAACGTCATGGCATTAAGACGACAAATGAGAAATAAAACATGTAAGTTAAACTGTTCCTATTTAAGCTAAGCATATTTCTCAGAAATTCAATTTGAGAATTTGTGTGTAGCGTTGTCTTAAAATCCCGCCAAAAGTGGTTGTCATCTTATCAGCTGTCGTGTTATTTATCGGACCCCGCAAAACAATTTAGTCCGCTTACTTCAACTTTTTTCTAAGCGCTTGACGTTTTTAAGTATATTTTAATTTCTCATGATTGATTTGAAAACATTTATTTGTGTCGTATTTTTGTTAGTTTTTTTGAGGAAAAAATAGAAAGCTTGTTTACGCTCAAATTTAGTTTTTTAATGAGTTTATTTGTGTTTTTTTTTTAAATATTGGTCGATTTCATGTGTTAAACAAAAAGCAAATGACTCTTTTCAATAACAAATGGCAAATGACGTAGAAAAAATGCAATTGACTTAAGTTTCAAAAAAGTATTTTAGTTTTAGATGTCCCAGCGGAACAGAAAAATTGCATGACGATTGAGTGTTCCAACATTGGGTTGGTTTTGCCGAAATAAAGGCAATCTAACAGATTATTAAACTAGCGAGCTTGCCAGCGTTAGTGTATTAGTACCAACATTCTTTTCTTCTAACCTAACTTGCAAATAAAATTGTTCATTATTTGGTGACAAAGTGTTCTTTATTTGGTAGCACTTTTACTATAATCGCGATCTGTATTATTGGAAATTTCATAGCATCTGTTCTCTGTTTTATTTCAGGCTACTGTTTGTGAGTGCTTAAGCGTCCGTGGCTGAGTGGTTAGCGCGTGAGACTTATAACCTCTAGGTCGCAATAGGTCGGAGATATCGAATCTCAGAACTAGCAGAATTTTTACTAATTCGATTCTTTTATCTACTTTTATTGCGCTTTATAGAGCTGATTTTTGTCGTAATCTCGCTAGCTTCGCCTCTGTGTTAAGAATTAAAATGATTTATTTTTATTGAAATCCAAAAAAAATCTATATTTCATTTTTTTGGTTTCTTCAGTTCATTGACACTTCTCCAACTGTATGATGTCTATATTTTTTGTTTTTAAATATAGCGCGTTAATTATCCACGTATTCTGAAATAGACAATTTACAATGTAGTTTTCAGTTGTCACTTGCTTTCGTAGGGTACTTAAAAGCAACAGCAATTACGATATCTAGTTCCTCTATTTTCGTACTTTTTTTGCGGGTTCCGGAGTCAATGTCTCTGAAATTTCTGTGTCGATGGTGAGATTTGGAGCAATTATCTAATAAGTTCTCAAATCAAAGCAGTTTCTTCATTTTAATTTGTATAGTGTTTTCCTAGTTTCATTTGTGTTCAAGTGTTCTCGCTTAGTTGGGTTTCAATGTTTTTTACGTGTTGGCAGATCCGAGGGGTAAGAAGCACCACAGACATAATTTTTGATACAAATCTGCTCCAATTTATTAATTGAATATTATCAGTAAATGAAAATCATCCAACGACTGAAAAGATTTTGTACACTAAATTATTTACACATCAAAGACAAATTATGTGATCAAAAATAGTTCAAAATTCACACTGCTTGTTAATTATAATAAAGTTTGGTTGGTTATGAGTTCAATTTTCAGGTGGGAAATTTCCTGATTCGTGGAATTTCTACTGGTGAGAAGAAGCGAACTTGCATTGCTATGGAGCTCTTACTAGAGCCGCAGATTCTACTTTTGGACGAACCGACCACCGGATTGGACAGTTTTTCAGCCAATGAGATTGTGAATTGCCTGACTAAAGTAGCCAATGAGAATGGACGGACTATAATCATGTCTTTGCATCAGCCGAGATACTCTATTTTCAAGAAGTTGGATAATTTGACCTTGTTGACTGTTGACGGTCGATTAGCGTACCACGGACTGGCTAAGAATGCTAAGAGTTACTTCGAACAACGAGGTATGCAACATTTTTTCAAAGAGCGTACAAAACTTCGTAGGGCTAATAGAACTAATATGTATCACATGTGATAAGACAATTTTTCCGCGTGGGAAAGATCCTTCTACTTTTTACGCAGAATTGCTATTGTGCCTTTGATTATGATCTTTTTGCTCATTTTTAGTTCTGTATTTTTTACACTGGAACTTTGCTGCAATGTATTTACCATTCTTTCCTGAAAAATATATGAAAATTTTTATCACCTATACCGCCTAAGTGTCAAATGCTTTTCGAAGTGTTTGGTGTGTCGCCGTTTTAATTTAGTTTTCTGGAAATCAAATAACGGTTAACAAAAGCAGAACAAAACTCAAAGTTTGTAAAAACAGGTAAAAACGAACCAATAGCAATAAAAAGCAATGTCAAAACATTTTGTGCTAATTTTATTGTATCATGAAACTGCAGTGTGTTTTAGACTACTTCTGCGAAGTGGCCGAGAACCCCTGCGACTTTTTCCTGGATCTAGTCCAGAGCTACGCCCACGAGGCTGGGTCAGGATCCACAGGCAGCAATGATCACGTGACTTTTTCCAGCTTGTGTCAGAGCAATGACGTGCACCCCCAAATGGTGGAGAATAAAGTGGCAAATGGGGGCAGTAATATGTCGGTTAATTATGACGACACGACTGCAGTGATTACAGTGCCGAATGGAACCCACAAAATGACAAACCAGCTCTCCAAATATAGTATGTTTATGTTGTGAAATTTTCATCAATTGTTTTTCATCATTTTGTTAAATTTTTGAAAACAATCAGTCAATTTGAATTTAATCAGATGTTATCTGTACGAAAGTTTCAAAACCTGCACGTCTCAAGTTTCAAAATAAGTTAAATAATGCTTTTGGCTTGCGTGAAATAATGTTAAATTTTTTGATGGTTCTTTTTTGTCTAAAATAGACACAGACAAGAGTGGTTCCAAATCGTCTTCACCATCAGTTGGCAAGCACACTCTGGCCCGTCTGTTCCACTCCAGTGACGAGATGGGGGATATGAGGAAGAGGATTGAGAGCACTTTCCACTGCGAGAAGATCGAAGCGAGCAGGAGCTACCAACCATTCTCCACTCAGGTACTCACACTGTTCCATGCAGAACTGTATCCAGTTGCGGATTTAGAGGGGGGACGCCCCCTCCTCAGGGATTCGACCCCCTGCCGACCCAAAGGGTCCCCTTTTGTATTATTTTGAGATATCCATATTTGCTGACGGCGCCAATCTATACTAATTTTGAGGGGGGAGCGCGCCCCGAAAAAACGCGATCCCGCGCCTTTTTTTGACCTTTTTTCAAAAAACGGGGCGCGCCAAGGGGGGAGCACGCGCCTTTTTTGGCCTTTTTTCAAAAAGTTGCCTGCGGCGCAGAAAATTTGGTCAAATTAGTGTCTTTATAGTGATTTGGGAGAGCTCAGAAAATCAATTTAGTCGACCAAAAAAAAAGGTCGATCATTTTTTTTGAAACCCCCCCCCTCGAGAAATTCCTAGATCCGCGCCTGGGTGTATCTAAGAACTCTCGAGCAAGGAGGGGGATTTTCATGTTTTTGTTTTAAATTGTTGTCAAAATTGCAGGTTGATTAATTTTCCAAGCTTGACTGAGAGTTAGAAAAAAGCAAAGACCTTTTTCGTCAAATGACCGGTCTTATTTCTTCAGATTACTTCTAAAATCTTTTATTTATTCAAAATCAGGGGCGGATCTAGGGTTTTCTCGAGGGGGGGGGCTAATTTTCAAAAATTTTCGAAAATTTTGACGACCTTTTTTTTTAGGTCAACCAAATTGATTTTCCGAGCTCTTCTAAAGAACTAAAAAGACGCTGTTTTGTGTTTTGGCCAAATTTTTTGCGCCGCAGGCAATTTTTTGAAAAAACAGGTCGAAAAAGCCGTTTTTGGCCACTTTTTGGAAAATTTTGACAAAAAAATCGCGTTTTTTTTTGGCGCGCGCTCCCCCTCAAAGTTAGTATATATTGGCGCCAAAAGCGCCTTTAGAAAAATTTTAGCGTGGGTCGGCCAAAAATGGATTTCTTGAAAAGTATCAAAGGGGGACCTTTGGGTTGGCAAGGGGTCGAATCCCTGAGGGGGAAGGCGTTTTTGTTCTTTGTAAGAATTTTTTTTTTGCAATAGGGTGGATTTGGTTAACAAGATCCCTAATGTCTGTTAGGGCTCTTTAGGTTTAAAAAATTTTTTCTGATTGCTTACCTTAATTTTCATATATTCGATCAGTATTTTATTGGATTTAAATCTTTGACCTCTGAACTTAATGAAAACTGTGTTTAGATCTCTAATTCAAGAACTGGAAAGCAAAAAAAAAAAGAAATCCCAACCACTCTCGACAGAGTGAGAAGAAACAATAGTACAGATTTTTTTTCAAAGTTTTGATTCGACTTCCAAATTTCAAAAATGCTTGCTGTGTCGAGAAAAACCGACGCGAGTTTTTCCGTTTGTCAGACTAAATTAGACGGGGAACTGGCTCTCATGAGGCTTTATTCTCATATATCTGTAATTTCTACACTATTGTAGCTGCTGATATCTATTTTTTATTACAAATAATTTCACCTCCTTTTATTAAACCAACAGCAGAAAAATTGATGAAATTTTTCTCTTTTTTTAGGTTTTTGTCTCATTTTTGAAATCCCTTGCAGCAATCAGCGTTATGGGAACCCTACTTTCGCATCAACAGGCTATTCTTGTTTCAGATGAAGACTCTGTTCGCAAGAGACGTGAGACAACTTTACAGAAACCCAGAGTGTCTTTTTGGTCAGGTGAGATAACAAAAAATCTTTAAAAAAAAGAGAAAAGTTTCATTTTTTTGAGGTTATTCGATTTACTCGAGAAAAAATTATAAAATTTTGAAAACCGTGTCAATTTCAAATTTTTGTCTTGGTTTCTAAAGCTCGCTAAAACTTTTCCTTCTGTTTGCTGGCTATGATTTTTAGTTTCAATGAATTTCTATTAAATGATCCTTTTAACAATGACTTAATGGTGTGTTATCTAGGTGATTATAGCGACCATGTTGTCAGTGCTGTTCGGTGCCTTGTACTGGCAGAGTGAATTGAGTCCTGACAGGGGCTTCCAGAACAGACACGGTCTCTTCTTCTTCCTCTCCCTCTCCCTCATGATGATGAATCTAGCACACATCGAACTCTTCATCAGTCAACAGAAACTATTCTTGTCAGTTTCACATAAATTCTCCTTTTATTATAAGAAAAACAGTCAAAATTTATAAACTCTTATTTATATTTTTCAAAAATTTTGTGTTAAAAATCGTGTTCATTGCTAAGATATCCAAGTTAATCCCTTCTAGCGTGGATAATTAGTTCTATTCACCAGCGGATTTAGGAGGAGGGGGGATTCGACCCAAAGAATCCCCTATGTACTATTTTGAGATCTCGATTTTTGGCTGACTGACCCTAAATTTTTTCTAAAGACGCCTTTGGCGCCAATATATACTAATTTTGAGGGGGAAGCACGCACCGAAAAACGCAATTTTTTTGGTCACACTTGTTCAAAAAGTGCCTTAAACACCCTTTTTGGCCTGTTTTTTTTTCAAAATTTCGCCTGCGGTGCAGAGATTTGGTCAAAATAGGGTCTTTAGTGATTTGTGACAGCTCGTAAAATCAATTTGGTCGACCTATAAAAAAGGTCGATGAAATTTTGAAAATCCGCCCTCCCCGAGAAAATCCTACCCCTCCTCCTATTTATAGTTTTTTAGTTTTTCGTAAAACAAAAAAAATTATTTGTATTTTATGCGCGTATATTTGTGTGTGTGTTTTTAGTCACGAGTATGCAAATGGGTTCTTCTACATGTTGCCCTACTTTCTGTCCAACACTCTGTTTGACCTGCTGACCTTGAGAGTGGTGCCGGCAGTCATCATGGGCGTCACCCTCACCTACAGCGTCGGTAAGAGCCAAAATTGACCTTGAACAGCATCAGGTTCTTATCTTGTTCCGAGTAACTACTACATGCAGGGGTGCATCTGCAATTCTGACTGGAAGCTATAAACGGCTGGGGGATTACATTTGAGAGAGATCAAATTTGCGAGCTCATCGCCTTCTAATTTTTCGGGCAGAATTTGACTTCGTGTAATTTATTCTTCCTGTTGCTGAAGAAGTCTCTAAACTAAATTTTCAGCGGATATCAAAACAAGTAGATTTAGAAGATTTGAAAATTTTGTTATTTATTATACTGCCTAATGCTTTTTTGGTTTCGCCCCAAGCCGAACTAAATTGTAGATGTACAGTTTCATACAATGATTGGTTATAAGTTTCCGGTTTGAACATAGAAATTATTATTGTGATTCAAAAGGTGGCTTCCTTTGCAGGTCTTCGGTCGGACGTGGACTCTATGTTCTTCTTCCTGCTGATGTTGATTCTGTTGGCTGTGAGTGGATGCGGAGTGGCCTATCTTACCACCTCCATACTCAAGACATTCTACATCTCACACATCGCAGTCATGCTCGTGTTCGTCGTCATGATGGTAAAAGAAGACACCTTTCACCCAAACAGCATTTGAATCTTCTTAAACATCGCCCTACTTTTGCATATTGTATCTACTGCATATTGTATAAATTGCCACCCCTACAACTTGCCACCCCTACTTAACAATCGCCCTACCTTTGGTATCTACTAAAAAATTGCCACCGCTACAAATAAAAGAATTAAATTAGCACTAGAGCGTTGTATGTAAAATTCGCATTTTGCTGCATTCTGATTCGTCGGAAATTCGACTAACTTAATTTAGTTAACAATTGCCCCCCTCCCTTTCTTGAAGGGGGCAATTGTTAAATTGTTAAGTAGATTCTAGGATTCAACTGATCCCTGATCCGCTCAATCTGCAGACCCCAGCTCACTTTCCCAGCGAGACGACGTTTTGAGTGCGAATGCACGGAATGAACTTTCACTTATATAGCTTGTGCGATTTTTTGTTACTTTTTTGTGCCCGCTCATTTTTTTTTGCACTTTGATTTTTTCAAGTTTTCAAATGAAAGGCAAATTAATCTTTTCATTGAATCAAATGGAAAATTAATTCCAGGCAATTTAAATTGAAGGCAAATCGGAAAATTGGAAATGGCGGAAATAGTGGAAGTCCACTTTATAGACTTATTCTCAGTGAATAAAAATTTTGCAAATTGAGTTAGTTAGTTTTCGCAAATTGAAGTAAATTAAGTTATATCAATTGAGTGCGTCAATCATGAAAAATTGTGGAAATTCAGACCACATTAAGGCAATTTATTTGCAAGGAAACTCATTTTAAGTGAAAAAAAAATCTGTCATATTTTTTCAGTTTCCTTCCATTCACTAACTTTTTCCCAACTGTTTGATGGATATTTTTCTCCTGGTTCACAATGACTGTATATTTTGAATTCTTCAGTTTTTTCTCACCGCTTTCTCTCAAAAATTGACACAAATTATTTTTAATTTTAAGTTTAATTTTGATTTTTTATGAGACCACTGTAGTCGGAACATTGAGATAGTTTCGTGTGCATGTGATTAGTAGAAATTGTGAGCACTTGGTTTTGTTCAGGTCTTCGCTGGTCTCATCATCAACTTGAAGACTCTACCTGAGTGGGTGGAGCTACTGAAGTATGTCTCACTTGTCTACTATGGAGTGTCCGTGAGTATATAATTGTGTATTATATTTTATAGTATTTGTATAGTATATTATTGTTTATTATATTTTATAGTTTTGTATAGTACATCATTGTATGGTATATTATATTGCAGGCTTCTATAGATGAACATGCAAAATATAGATGGGTTTGCGGGCATCGTTCATGGATTTTATTGTGGTGTTTATTGTTTCAGAAAAAGTCTTAGAAATTTTCAAGGAGAGCTCCAATCTCGCTATCGATTAACAAAAAGGAAATGGCGTGAAAATTAGTTTTCACCTTTAGGCCCAGAAATGGTTTGATTTTTCATAATTCTCATCGAAACAAAAACAACCATTAATCATGTCTGGGCTTTTCTATCAAAAAGGTTTCAGTCATGCTCGTTTTCCTCTGAAATTAAACAGATTTATTTTTGTTAACCAAGTCATCTTGCATGATTGTCTGCAGGGTCTTTCTGTGAACGAGTTTCTTGGCCTTGAGTTCTGTGGCCAGACATCAATCAACGCAGCCTGTCCTGGCATGGAAATGGCCCTCTCCCAAGCCACCATATCGGATGAAAACGAAGGAGACTCCATCTCACGTGCCATCATGAAGTTCTTGAGCACCCCAGAAACAGCCGATAAATTGTTCTCACAGCAGCTCGACATATGGTAATCGGATCTCTTCCTAACAACCCCCCCACCGCCCTCTGGTATCATTGACACTATAAAGGTTAAGGTTTATTTGATATAGAAGTACAAATCGCATTTACAACTATATCGGGGCCATTATACGGGCTTTAACAGCTCAACTTGTAGTTGTCCTTAGAAATGACTTAGTCAACGACTAATTACAGAATCAACGAAATTGAATTTACCTTTGTTTTGAGGTAGATGAGCGAGTCGAAATAGTTTACCACACTTGATCAGTCAAAATAGGGAAGAAATTTATTTATTTTTTCCATTTGGACGAACTACTGTAGCTAATCCACGTAGTCATTTACACACAAAAATCGATCTTGTTTTAGCGTTGAGGGCAAAGCTGGACTTGACATTCAGGGAATTGACTATGAAAACGTGAACAAATACTTCTACGCTCTTATGGTAGCAGTTGGTGCTCTTATAGCCTACACACTCACGTTCGTCAGGCTCTATTTCTCAAACAGAAGATGATCAAAAATGAACAAACTTTAAATCGAGTTTCAAATGCGAAATGAAAAGTAACCTTAACCTTACCTGTCAACTAGCTGAGGCTAGAACTTTGCCAAATATTGACATATACTAATTCCGACTTCCCCATATGAAGAAGCATAAAAGTATGCTCTCTATGTCTCAGATAATATCACCCTTTTATATTTTGTTAATCCTTTCTGAGTTTAGTTCAAACTGGTGCTTATCAGTGTGTTGTCATAGTCAGGGCATTTGTATAGTATATTTTAGATATTTGACTTAAGTTAATTTAAATGAAGCTCCATTTTTCGTGAGATTGAAGCAAAACTTCAGAATGATTCAAGTTCAAACTAATATTTCATGCTCACATCAAATTAAACAAGTATAGCGGGTAGCTGTGCAAGGATCACAGTATGTCCCAACCGCATTCATCTTAGAAAAAAAAGGAAAGTAAAGCAAATTTTTAAAAAAGCATAGCCGGTTACTGTGCAAGTTGCACAGAATGTTGCGACCATAGTCTTAAAAACACAAAAAGAATTTTTTTTCAAAATAGTGTAGTTTTTTCTTCGTGGTGCGATAAAAAGATCTGAAAGAGAAATAGACCTTTGGCAAATTCGACAGTCATAGTAAAATAGGCCACTTGTAAAGCAGTTTTGCAGAAAAATAACGGTAAAACAAAAAAATCGTTAAAAAAGTCAAAAAATTTTCAACAATTTCAATGTTTTTGGAAGAAATTTTTTAAACTTTGAAGTTTTTGGTTCCAAAATTGGCACTAAAAATTTTCACAAACTTTACTCAAGTAAAACTAAATTTTCACGGCTTTAATTAAGCATAAATAAGCTATTCGAAGCCTGCACGCTCACCTTATCAGTTTGAAATCGAGCCAAAAATCAGAAAAATCCAACAGGTTTTTCTCAAATTTTTTTATCGTGATTCATTTCACTACTGAAAGGTGTTTTATTTGATATATCACTCAACCCATTCCCGTGATTTTTCGTGGTACCTGATTTTGAGTGGAAAAAATTAAAACACTCCCAAATACAAAAGTTCCTCCGCATTTTTCAAATTGTTGGAACAACTATAAGATTTTTTTCCATCATTTTCGTCTGAAATTTTAGTTATTTTTTGAAAAAATGGAAGGTTAAATTACTTCGGAAATGTTAGAGCGAACAGTAGCAGGAGCAAATATAAAGTAAAGTTGTTAGAAGAGTTTCTTACAACTTTTTCGAATTGTTTTTGAAATCCATATCACGGCTGAAAGAGCTGAAATAACTTTCCACACTCCGACCAGTCAAAATAAAGAAAAAACGCCCAAACTATAGTTCTTTATGTTGGTCAAATAAACAAAAGTTCTTTTTAAACTGGCCAATTCCTTGAAGTCGCCTCAGATCTTTTTAGATTTAAAAAGATAATAATACAAGTGAATATTTTATTTGTCTTAAATCGTAGTTGAATGAATTAAAGTATGATTCTTTCTTCAAATACATAAGCTTAGTTAGAACGCGGATAATTTTGTTTAAATTTTGCGTTTCTTCATCTCTTTAAATTTAACTAAGGGAAAATTGTAGGTTGTATTTCTTTTTGTATTTAAACTGAGAGATTCAAAATTTTCCTTGGGACATGAAAGAAGGGGTGTTGAAAGAACAACTAGTCCTGAGCCCCAGTACTTTGTTTTCAAATTTTCTTAATAATTTTTTAATAAGGTCTAGATTGATTTATTTAATGAATTTGTTCATTAAGCTTGAGGAGAGCAGCAAAGAATGAATATAGTTTATGCTATTTGAAATTTAAATTGAGTTGCTTGTGAGTTATCTTTTGTTTAAAGGTCAATTTATGTAGAAAAACAATGTCAAAAATTGTTTTTATTTGGAAACAAACTGGCCAGTACAATTACTGCGTCTCTTTTTTTTTCAAAAGTGAGAACGAAAACTCAACCATAGGTCAAAAAAAGATCGACACGCTTAGTGGGATGACTAAAACTCTGAAATATCCAATCACTGGCGCTACAAAAACGAACATCAACTGTTTTTTAAATTTGCAGTTTATCAAATATTAGAGTACAATTTGATTGATTCAAAAAAAACTCCCTAGGGAGAAAACGGAAATCTAGGAATGTAGCGCCAAACTTCAAGATTCAAAAGAAAAATACTCTTCCCCTTCGATAGGAAATTTTAAATTTGGCTCACGCTTGAGATTCAAGTTCACCAAATAGCAGACGCTCCTCAAATCATCCGTTTTTTTTGCAGTTTGATTTTCAGCTGCGCTCTTCAATAGCAAAAACACCATGCAAATAACCTTAAAACACTCGTTTCAACTTTCATATAAATGGGTTTGAAAATGTAGATTTCTAAACGGAAATGATAAACTTCTTTTTCAAATAATATTATTTCTTTCCAAAAAACTATATTCTGGGAATTTTTTTTTATTGAAGTAATTACTACAAGTTTTGTCTCGTTGTTTTTTCTTCCGAAAGTCAATAACTTTTTCATAATAGTCGTTTTGATCTGAGGCATGCATAAGTCATTTTATCGGAAATTGAGTTGTGAGCTGAAATGATTTTCTTACAAAACCTTTCACACTCTAACGCACCGACAAGCTTTTTTTCTTTTTAGTCAGGAGTGGCTAAGAAAACAGTAAAGAGACTAGATTTTTTATTGCATCTGAAATTCAAAAAAAATATATAAAGGAAATCGTTGGATTGTTTCTCTGCTTCCTCGGGTGAGATTGTATTTTTACAGCTCTCAGTTGGATATGTTTTGTCGCTTCTAAGTTTTATGACAAATATTCATTGCAGCACATTTCAAACAGTTTTTAAGAAACTGTTACAAATTTTTTAAACCTAACCAAAATTCTTAAGCTTAACAAAAAAAGAATTGCAAGTAAATTTTTTTGATTTAAACTCAGAGAGTCAAAATTTTTCTTGGGGTGTAAAAATGGACTTGAAAAAAAAACTATCCTTAAGCGCAACTATTCGATTTATTTACAATTCTTGTTAAAAAATTTACTTTAACTCGCTCTGGATTGATTTATGAAACGAGTTTGTCCTTTGAGATCGAGTAGCACAAGAAAAGAATATTAATTCATAATTTCAACTCCTTTTTATTTTTGGTCGCATATGAACTCTTTTTATTTGAAAATATTTTTAAAAAATCATGTCAAAAATTGTTTTTATTTGGAGAAACAATTACCAGCACCAACTTGCGTCATTTTTTTTCACAAGTGGAAACAATTACTCAATCTTTGCTCAAAACTGCTTGACATGCTTAGTGGGATCAACAAAACGCTAAAATCTTGATTCACTGATTTTAAAGACTTAAACATCTTTCGAAGATGTTATTCAAAATTTTAGGTTGTTCGAATAATCACAATGAATAATAACCTGCTAAAAAATTATTTACGCTATTTTTTATTGCAAAATATCCATTATGATGAAAATGTTTATCAATTAAATATTGCAAGCCAATGAATAAAAAGTTTAAAATTAATGTTTGCCAAAAAGAAGACATTTTTCAATGTCCACTTATAGTTTAGTTCGCAATTTGATTTTTAGCTGCGCTCTTCAATGAAAAAGTGCAAAACGGTTGTTTCAATCCTTTTTAAAAGTGAATTTGAACGTCTGGATGCTTTGAAGAATTTTGGACTCTTGATACTTAAAACATTTTAAGCATGCATAAGTCAATGGATTGAATACCGAATATTGAACACATTGATATTATTACAGAACTTTTCAAAATCTAAAATAAATAATCTACAGAACCTTTTAAATCTAAAATAACTAATCTTAGAAAAAAACCTCATCATGTTTGAGACAGGCGTGGCAGAGAAAAATGTTTTTCAAACGATTTTTCTATGAAATCTACAACAATAACAAAAAAATTGAAAGAAAAACATTCGCGTGTTTTTTTCTGCTCCATTGGTTAGAGTCGCATTTTTACAGTTCGTCGTTCAGTATTTCAAACATTTTTTAATGTTTATTCTACTTACTTTTTTCAAGTAAATTATTAATTTTGTGTTCAACTAGATTTATTTTTGAACAGTTTTTTTGATAAGAAATGCTGAAAATTTAACGTTTTTTCTTGAAAGTCTCTTTTAATTAGTTTTTTTAAATTTAAAAAGCTGAATTTTTTAAGTTCTTTTAAGACAAAAATAAGTTTTTCAACCATCCATTGACTTTTTTTGAATAATCAATTGAAAATCTTTGTCAGGTCTTCGATTAGCCGGAGTTATCAGATCGTATCATAGATTTTTTCAAAAAAGATAAATTGCCTACAAATCACTAGAACAAAAATTGGTTTTCTTTCAGTTTATCTTTCGTATTTCTTTACTGTTTTAGGTATTTTGATGGTTGTTTAAGGAAAAGAGTCTCACCAAAAATGACCAGAAAGTGGAAAAAAAGTTCAATAGTCTCAAGGAAGCTCGTTAAGTAGGATTGCAAAGGTCTTTTTTACTTGTACCGATTTTTAATAATGCCAGATTTGTTTAGCAGTTGCAGACAAGCGTGGCTTTAAAAAACCTTCTCCTGTTATAAAGCACACTTTGTTGAACTTTTTCCAAAAATCAAGAACGAAGTAAGTTTTTAAAAATATACCATTAATCTTTTAGAAAGCAAATACAATTAACTGGAAAGGTAACTTGATGGTCTAACAAGTTTACAAACAATTATAACGCAGGAATGAATTTTTTTCCGACTTTCGAAGAAAAAGGAATATTTTTATTCAGTCAATTTTCGCCGATCGAAATAATCGTTTTCGACAAAGTTTTTTAGACCCCATTGAAGATATCGACATCCTGAGTTCTAATGTAAAAAGATATTATTTTTTGGAAAGTTTTTGGGGTTTGAAGGCTGCCAAATTGGCCATGTTCTGGGCTAAATCAAGTGCGCTTTGAAGAATTTTTTCATTTTGCTGATAGCGTTACGCAAAAAATGTATGCGTGGCGAATTATCCTGCACAACAAAATCGTTCCAAATTGAATTGAGGCTAGCTAATCAGATCGGTCGTATTAATTTCGTCCGACTCGACATTTCACACTTTGATATTGTGCAAAATTTATAGGTTTTCAATATTTTCATTTCACAAAATCTATTCGATATGAATTAAGTGATAGTCGGAATATTCAGGGCTTTGCCCTGATATACGATTAGTCTTGTTTTGTCTCAATTACAGTTTTTTCTGCAATGTATTTAACGCGTCAACCAGAGGACAAAATCAGAAATTAAGTAAAAGATACTCCAAGGGATTGAAAATTTTTGTATCAGATTGGTTGGTCGGTCAAAAAGCAAAAACTCGTAACAAGCGACAATTCGTAACAGGCGACAATTCGTAACAAGCGACAATTCGTAACAAGGCATTGGCAAGTAGAATATGCTTGCTCCGCTTCGCTCTGCTGCGCTTACATCCGGCACGGGAGGAATATTGCGCGTGAATCAGTGTTCCCCGCTTAATCTACTGTTATGAATTGTCGCTCGTTACAAATAGTTGCCTGTTACGGATCGTCGCATCACGAGATTGGATTAGATTGTATCTCAACTGCTGATTCAATTGTCTCGATTGCGTGAAACAAAACGGTCTAAATTAAATAGGCCCTTATTGAAAATGACGTTCATAGTAAGCATTCAGTTTATTGAATCAATTTATTGAATCAATTCAGTGAATTTAACGAAAAAATGTGCAATCAAGCGGAAAAATAGAAGAATTTTTTTTGACTTTTTATGGATCTCTTTGTGACGTCACAAACGCGCTTCTTGATGAATCCAAGTCAACTATGAACAAACTAAAACCGCGCTGTATTTTAATTCCACATATTTGCTTGTCTTAATATGTAGAATCAAAATAAAGCTGACCTTAACCATAAAGCTGAACTTAACTTCTAGTGTTTTTTATCCTATAACGTTCGTTTCCTTCACCTTTTTTCGTTGAAGTTTCGAATTCTCTGAAAATTTGATGCATAATTTTCAGTTTCCATGAACAAAACCGTGGAGTTCAATTCCGTCAAAACTTTTCTCAGATGCCATTATGTATACGCTCCAAGGAAAAACTTAGGATTCAACCGAGCAAAAAGGGAAGTCAAAGATTTCACAATGTAGGAAGGCACATCCAACCACATCCTCATCATCATCCGCTTCATTCTCCGCCTTTCATCCGCTTCATTCATCCGCTTCATTCTCCGCTTCTTCAGAAATTGTACCTGTGTTGAGTTCTTTTTGGTCTTGTTTTGTTTTACCAACATAATCAATATTTAATGAGTCCTTCGGCTCTTAATTTCTTAATTCTTATTGAATCTGACTGCAAAAAAGGAGCGAATTTGGAAAACACGATAAACCATCGTTTTTATTTAAATCACGACTTGGTTTTCTTGGCCTCATGCTTTTGCAAGAAAGCTTTTAATATAAATCAGTTCAACATCTATTTATCAACCCGCAAACAAAGAGTGAACATAGGCAGCATATTAGCCCACAAATCGAAACAAACATCTAATCAAACCACAATAATTGACAATAAAATCTCGAGGCTAGGCAGCAAACTCACGAATTTGATACTGTCGCTATAAATAATAGTTCGCTTATTGTTTTAAGTTAATAAGTAAGGCGTAAATTTCTTAACTCTGATTGTCAGTTTCGGAATTATGGACGAAAATGGAAAGTACCAGGTTAAATTGCGTATGAAAAAAGGCGGAGCTAGATTCCGGAAATCAAACTCAATAACAGCTGACGTCATAGAAATGAAGACTTTGATGGAGGAGGATTCTGCCGACGAAGAGGAGGTGGCAACTCCTCGACTGTACAGATCCCATTCAGTTCCCTCGACTCCGCTTACGACTCCAAACAAACCAAAGAAAGAAGAAAAAGTCAGCAGTGGTCGCACGAAGGTAACCTTTTAACTCAGTTCACTTCGCATTTATAGATGATAGAGTGGTTTTGTAAGCAGACTGCCTTCAGAAACTTAATTTAGAGTAAGCTGTTTGAACGGTTTCCTCATGAAGCGTTGAAACTTTAGACAGTTTTTTGTAAATATAAAGTTAATCAAACCGTTGCAATCAAGTGCGATTTTCAAGCTGTTTAAAAATGACTGAAAACCTCTCTTTACGTTTTAAGAAACGGCACTTTCAGAAGAAGTATTCTGAGCGCGTTCTGATTGAAACACTGCAAATCCCCATCATCTGCAATTGAAATTTTGATCCAAAAACATACTTCAAGCATTCGTTAACTTTTCTGGGCAGGAAAACATACCCTGAAACATGGTCTCATTGGCTGCAATTGGATATAATTAACAACCCCCTATACTTTGCAAACCAGGTCAACCTTAAGAGGACAAATTTTATTAGGGATTTAATTGTCAGTACAAGCTCCTTAGGGGGAGGGGGGCTGGGGGTTGCTAATGAGATTTGAAAGTTTCGGAGTCATTTTTCGCTGGTAGTTCCGACCAAGCCACGAGGGCAGAAATGAACGATGGCGTAGAGGTTTTTTTTCGTGTCAATTTTGACACGAAAAAATTTTCATAAAAAACTGGCAGTGATCAAATAATTTTTAGCCGTAATTGATTTGAAAAATAAACCAGAGAAATTGGTCTGAATTTTTCAAAATTTCAAACCAATTTACCAAAATTACAGTTTAATGACACTAAGTTTGATGATTCGTTTTTTACTTCCACCTCAATTTTTAACCGTAGTTTAGGGAAAGGCTTGGCCCATGTGAAATGTTTCATTTAAACTTATTAAAAAAATGGTGAGTTTTTTTCAATTCAAATTTTTTGACATGATTTTTTTAAATTTAATTTTGTTTAAATGCAATTATTTTATCTAGTTTTTTTGGATGCTTCGGTCTATTTTTCAAAGCATAGATTTTTCTTCTGCGTTAAGCAATTAAGTTTACAAAATTTTTCAGTTATGCGTGTTTCGGCTTAAATTATAGTGATTTTAGTCACTCATAATGCGTAGTTCGGAAAGAGGCCACGTTTTGTTATGTTTTTAATATGTCAGAATTGGCTTGCGAGTTAGTTCGACAGGGCGTAAAGAATTCGAGTTTCGAAACTTTGTAGTTCAATTTGTGATGACTGCAGTTTAATTTTCGGCTTAGCTGATATCGAATCAAATTTTACCGATTTTATTAAACGCTCAGTGATTGATTCTGAATGCTTACTCAATGCTGATCATTGTGCTTCACGAAATGTTTTCCTTAAATTGGACGTCGGTGGGGCAGTACAACAGTGCCAAAAAAAGTTAAACAGTTCCAGAAATGAAAACTTTGTTCAACAGTGCCGAAAATTTGAACGGGGGCGTTCAACAGTACTGAAGTACAACAGTGCCGAAGCGGTAAAAAGCGGTAAAACTTCAGAACAATTTAACCGCATTTTCTACAGAGCAGAAAGCTTCTGACGCTAATTACAAAACAAATCACTCCACTTTTGGCGCCAAAATGTCTGAGACTGCAAATTAAACAATTATTTTGGCACCAAAGTTGCAAATTTTCTTGCTCAAATTATTTAAAATTTTAATCGATCGCTGGTAATGTTTGATTGCCGCACTTAATATGTTCTAATGGGCAGTACAACAGTGCCCAAGTGCAACAAAACCGAATAAAAAAATTCAACAGTGCCGAAAATTACAACTTTGTTCAACAGAGCCGAAAATTTGAGCATATTACGGTTCAAGCCATTACAGGTCGGGTGTGACTGATCACGGTTTATGTGATGAAGAACTTCTTTTCCATGTTTCAATTTTATAATTCTCAGAATTGCCAGTTTCCATTTGAGATTTTTATTAATGTTGTTTTGTATTTTGAGAAATAAAGTGATCAACATTATGCTAGCCGATACATGTTTTTGTTTTCAAACCTTAATGATAGTCGAGCGGTCACCCATCAATTTAGACAAACTAAGGAATTTTTTGACTTACATCTTTTTCTAATTACTTGTTTGCAATGCAACTCTTTTGCTGTTTCGAAGGGTTGAATCCCTCATACGCAAATGACCGAATGCGCGGAATGAAAATCAGCCAATCAGATTTCAGTAATCTAAAAATTGAAAAGAAAGAAAACTTTTCCAGGGACTGAATATTGATATTGGCCGAATATAAAAAGGGCAGAAATATGAAAACATTTCAAATTGTCACTGAACGCCGCCGATTTGGAAAAAGTTTTACATTTCAAGGGTTTCGTTATGAAAGAAGCAAAATATTGCTTCATTTAATTCATTTTAATTGCATGGCAATTGCTTTTTTTTTTAAATTGACTTTCGGCTAATTTTATTTTCGGTCTTTCCCTCACGAGTTTTTTCGCCCATTCTGTCCTTCGCGCATGAGAATAGCCCCCGTTTCGAAGCTCTGCTTCGCCACTTACGTAACCGAGTAAATCACTCGTGTTTGATTTTTTCAAAAGTATTACGGTGCTGCAATACATTTGAATACAATTTGAATTGTTTTTTTTCAGCGAATTTTGTCCAGATGTGCCACAACTATCGGCACCATGTCCAAATGCACAATGGAACACATTACACAAGTGGTGCCTGCCCCTGGACAGACCAACGCAGCTGTCAACCACGTGAACAAACACTCACGATAATGGAGAAAAAAGACTGACTTATTTTCCGGTTATACCAATAACTGAGTCAGAAAAAGGCTTATAACAATTGCATTAAAATTAAGTTATTTTTTCCAATTATTTTGGTTGCAACAATGAAGATGATTAGTTGCATTTATAGAGCTTCAAAGAAAATGATTTGGCAGCAGAGCAGAAAACTTGATCAATGACTTGTGTATCTCATTGATATTTTTGGTAAACTTTTATAGAATTTAATTTTGCATTTTTATTTATTTAATTGCGAAAATATGATTTGAAGGTTCAATAGCAGACACGTATTTCCATAGCCAAAAAATATTTTCCTTAGAGAATATTTCAGTGAACAAAAACTACATGGCGCAGTGCTATTAGATCGTGTTTTTTTTTCGCTAGGTTTCCTGGCTTTTCTTCTTAATTGCTTGTAAGCTTTTAAGAGCTTCAACGCGTTTTTTACGCGCTTTCTCGTTCGTGAATCTGCTTGAAGTGCCCAGTACCACTGAAAATGACAAGTTTGTCGGCTATGGAGTCCTAATGCATGTTACCTATGGGGTATGCGGTGAAGTGGCTAAGTCTCCGACTCTCAGACGAAAGGTAGCTTGGTCGAGGCCCACCGATATCCTTATTGATGTTTAAAAGCGTGGCAAACATTCATTGCACGGTTTGAGAATGACACAATTTTATGACGCAAAGTTAGATAATGTGTAGGGAAAACCAAACTACTGAATTAACTGCTGAAAATTCTGATGAGCAGCAAAATAAAACAAGACTGCTCGTATCAGGGTGAAGCCTTGAATGTTCAGACTGCCTTTTAAGGTTTATGGAGCAGTAATAACATGAAAAATTAGGTTTTTCTTAAACGAATTTTTCTTATAATTTGAGATTTCTTGTGAAATTCATCACCCCACATGCCATATAAAGTACAAAGTGATAGACTTCGCTACTACTAACTAATCAATTTTCCTTCAATCAATTTGGAACGATTTCTAAGACGGATTAAATCTCCGTGTACGCGTTAAACCCTTTAAACTTTTAAACCCCCAGAACTTTACAAAAATAATCATATGTAATTTTTTTTTTCAAATGTAAGCTCAAGAAAACAATGTTTTTCGAATCATATAAAAAAACTCCGTCAAAAATGGCTAGTTAATAAGTCGAAATTTGTCTGAAGAAAAAAAACTTCCCGAGCACACATATTTTGTTACTTTCGTTACGAAAGTTGGAACACCAAGACCGCTCGTATCAGGTCGAAGTCCTGAATATTCAAACTGCATTTTACGATCTATGGAGCAGTAATGATTGAATACATTGAACTTAATGAAATAAAATGAATTTTTTTTTAAATAGAGCTCTTTTATGAAAAATCATCCTCCCACACGCCATATAAGGTACAATGTGATAGACTTCGCTACTATTATTAAATAATTAATGGCAAATAACCTTCCTTTGACCAAATTTGAACGATTTATAAGATTGATTAAGTCTCTGCTTACGCGTCAATAGATTGAAATCAATCGCGCGTTAATTGTCCCAAATTGTCAAAATGGCAATTTGAAACACCCATAGCTTAACGAAAAAAAATTACAAGTGAAAAATTGTTGCAAATTCGAGCTCATGATAACAATACCATTCGTATGGTATGAAAAACTCCGTCAACATTAGCTAGTTAAATAGTCGAAATTCGTCTGAAGAAAAAACAACCACCCCGAAAACAAATATTCTGTTATCTTGATTACGAAAACGAAAGTCGGAACACCAAGACTGCTTGAATCAGGGCGAAATCCTGAATGTTCAACTGCTTTTTAATTTCTATCAATCAGTAATGATATGAAAAAAAAAGAAATAAAATTGTTTTTCAAAGTTAGGCTCAAGTCAGCAACACCTTTTGAAAGATGTTAAAAAATTCCGTCAAAACTGGCTAGTTAAAAAGTCGAAAATCCTCCGGACAAAAAAAAACCAACCCGAGCACAAATATTCCGTTACGTTTGATATGAAAGTAGAAAAATCATGACTACTCATTTTATATCAGGGCGATGCTTTGAAGGTTGCAGTTGCCTTTTAAGGTCTATCGAGCATTAAAAACATAAAAATATTGAATGTAATGAAATAAAATGATTTTTTTTAATTTGGGTTTTTTTCTGAAAGCAATCTCCCCAAACACCGTATAAATAATGAAGTGATAGATTTTGCTCCTATCAACAAATCATTTATGGCAATTAACTTTCACGCGTTAATTATATCACGCGTTAATTGTCCCAAAGTGGCCAAAATGGCCATATTTAAACCCCCATAGCCTTACAAAAAATGAATTACAGGTAAAATATCTTTTCAAATTTAGGCTCAAAAAACAAACTTTTTGAAGTGATTGAAGAAAAAATCCTTCAAAAAGGGTTATTTAAAAAGGTGAAGTTTTTTTGAAGAAAAAATGCCACTCCGAGCAAAAATATTCCGTTTACTTCGTTACGAAAGTCGGAATATTAAACCAATTGTATCAGAGCAAAGACCTGAATGTTTTGACTGCCTTTTAAGGTCTATCGAGCATTAATAACAAAAAAAAGTAAAAAAAAAACATAAGAAAAACAGGAAATAAAAAAAGATTTTTTTAAATTTTGAAATTTCTTGTGATAATCATCTCCCAAAACATCAAATTAAGTACGAAATGATAGAGTTCGCTCCTAGTTACAATACAATTATGGCAAATAACCTCCGTCAACCAATTTGAAACAATTTCTAAGACGGATTAATTCTCCGCTTACGCGTTAATAGCGCGAAATGTTTCGCGGGTTATTTCTCCCAAATTGGCCAAAGTCGCAATCTTTAAACCCCCGTAACTTTACGAAAAATGATCACATGTGGAATATCTTTTCAAATTTAAGTTCAGGACAACAATTGCTTTCGAATGATATAAAAAAAAATCTGTCAAAAATGGCTAGTTAAAAAGTCGAAATTTGTCTGAAGAAAAAAAACCCAACCACAAACATTCATTTACTTTCGTTAGGAAAGTCAGGAAGAAAAATATGTAATTTTATAACGCCAGAAATAATTCTGCTCAATGCGGACAAAAATTAATCAAATGTGACAAAAAAGTATTTTGATTCGATGGCAACTAAAATACAAAAGAAATGCTGTGTGAGCTAGTTAAATATGAACCTTATGAAAATTATCTTAAGCAAAGGCCAGTAAAAAGATGATCATATAATAAAAAAATTTTACCCTGATATGTTAAGCTTTGCACTGATGATATTTACTTGGGCGTCTCGTTTTTCCCATTATAGCCCCAGCTTTTCCATTGCTGCAGGTGTGAGTGAATAAGGATGAGTTGATTTCTGGGAGCAGCTTATAAAATACTGTCCACCTACATAGACTTAGATCACTGGATGCTCGCAATGTGTGGTTACTATTGAAACAAATATGGTGCAACGTATGAATACCCAATAACATATATGGCGCGACGCATATAATTATAAGCTAAATTCTCGTGGGCTTCCTTCAACGGCTCTCTGCGGCCTCAAAAATAGTGCCCAATGTAGAAAATTTTACCTGATAATGCAGAACATTTCACCCGATGACGTCGGAAAACATACCTGGTGATGGTCCAATAAATTTTATAAAATTGTCGATAAAACAAACTTTTCAGAACTACGAAAAATTATGAATTTATGTAACAGCTAGGTGATCAGTATATGAAACACAGAGGCAAAGCAGAGCTTCTCAGCTCATGTTCAACAAAAAAAGCGTAATACTGTAAGCTAACAAATATAAAAAAGAGTTGAAAATAACCAAATCGAAAAAACTTCAAAAAATCAACACTTCTTTGGAAAAACGAAAAAATTTATCCTGAAACAAAAACAAAAAATTTCATAATGACCTAAATAGGAGTCGCTGCGGCCAATATTTCATCAATAGATTAAAATTCAAGAACTCAAAGCTACGATAATGGTATGACGACAGCAATGAACAATACTAGAAGAAATTGCCTTAACGACAACTCAGTAATAAAATCATTCAGCTAAATTCAATTTTTCAAAAAATGCCAAATTTTCATCAAAGTTTAATATCACGAAAACTAGAGAAAATAAGCCAAAAAACGGTTCAGTAACCAAACTACCATAATGCTCTAACGACAGCAAAATTGAAATGTTGGCAAGAAAATAGTAAAATCATGCCCCGAATCACGGTTTTTCGAAAAAACCATATTTTCATCACAAAATTATAATCACAAAACAAGAAAGAAATAATCAACAAATTTTATAGCAAAAAAAGCTACAATAATGTCAAACGATAGCAATATGCAACTATTGAAAAAATTACCTTGATCACAGCAAGTTACAAAAATCATAACCCGGATCACAATTTTTCAAAAAAAGCTTATTTTCATCAAAAAACTATTATTACAAAAAATAGAGAGAATCGAGAAACAAACAAAATAACAAATAGAGGCTACAATAGTATTCTAAAGACAGCAAAAAACAACTCTAGTTAAAGTTACTTTAATGACAAAAAATTATTCAAACTCTAAGCGGAATCACAATTTTCCACAAATTCCTCTAAAATCTGAGAACAATTTATTCAAAACCTACACATCAAACAAACTATGACTATTGCATACCGAATGCCTTGAAGAGTTTTGATGAAAACTAACAGCGAACATGGGATAATTTGACATTAAGTTCAAACCCACACTTAGCAAAGCCAGATTTTTATGCCTAATTTTTTTCTTGACCTACACAAAAAAAGACCTAATTTCACTAGTTTCTGTAATTCTTTATGACTTTTGATCATTTTTTGATTGTTTTCATCAAAAAGGTCTAAAAAGTTAATTGGGAAAGAAATTCGGCCTTACGCTAAAGTGGGTTTAAAAAAATTACAAGTTTGTTTTTTGTTTTCTTGATTTTTCTGTAAGTTCATTTTCATTAAAAAGGAACAGGCGTTTACAATTTTGAAGTGTCAAAATAAGCTCAAGTTTGGACCGGAAATCCGGAAAAAGATGTTTGAGAGTTTTTTGAGAATGAAACAGAAGCTCAAGATTTATGCATTCCTCTGCTTTCATTCACTTCAAAAAGATTGTGACTGCGGTAAACTTGGGATGCCATCACCTATGTGAAATATTCTTTCACTACCAAATTTGGAGCAGTCTACAGGCAAGAAAATAGTAACAAAATTTTTGCATGTTTTTTTTGAAATTGTTCTGTTGTCTTTTCTCATTTTTTTCAGAACAGTTCTAAGTTTAATTTTCTAACAATAACAAGCGTTCCGGCCCAGACGTTCAAAGCGCAAACAAAAACAAGTCTTGACCGAGATAAAAGATTTTGTAAGGTCAAGCAAGCTCAAAAACACGAAGTAACGCAAAAAGAATCGATGAAAATAAATTAGTTGAATAAATATCCGAGTTAAAAATCATTTTTTTGAACGTTTTCGCAACTAAAAGCCTCGTCAAGATCTTAACCATGAACTAATTTTGATGACAATAAATCATCAATCCAAACGAAAATAAATTATGTTACTGTAAATGAAGTTTTGATTCTAAAACATCATGTTAAACATTTTATTTAATCTTGACTTGAAAGTTTATGACTAGTTTTAATAGAAAACATAAGAAAACTAATGAATAACTCTCAAGAAAATAATACACTTTTGAAACTAAATCATCCAATCAAAAAATTATTAGATTTTTTTAAAACCTGTCAAACTGTTGATTTCATTAGGTAGCTGCGAAAAACGAACATGCTTGCCTCTACATTGTTTAATCTTTTTCTGAAGTGTCTAGAGTTGACACATTATAAAAATGATTGTATTTCAAAATTGATCTGTTGGTTTTTCTCAATCAATCCAATTTGTTTATTTTCACTAAAGCCAATTTGCATTTTTAATTGCCTGTAAGTTAATTAATGAACAATGGTTTTATAATGAAAAGTAATCAAAGAGTGAAAATCCTATATCTATGATTGCAACAATTTTGAAAGAAGCACTGATAATGATTAAGAGTTCAGTTTTTCGACTGAAATTAATTTAATAGTAGTTTGAGATTGGATATTTGTTTTTAAAGGATTGTTTCTAATTTATTAAATTTGTTTTTGAATCATAAATAAAAACAAAAAAACTTAACACTGTTGTCTTTTTACAAAATCAATCTCCACAAACAGAATCAACCAAAATATCAATAAATAGTAAATAAAATTCGGAAACTACTAAGATTTGTTTCTGGATTTTGAATGTGCTTCAAATTTTGATCCGTCTTTGATACGATGGAAAGAACTCATTATGATTTTTGTCTTACACAAGGCTTCAGAAGCGTTGGCTACCTAACATAAACATCTTGACAGAGATAGCAAGGTCCTTATCACCTCAGCAATTTGAAGAAACTCTTGCATGCTTCTTCGAAAGAATGAAGCGTCAGTGATAAATACTTGCGCAACTAAAAAAGTTTTGACCTATCGATTCAAACAGATGGGCACTGTGCAGAAAATTGTATTACAATTATTCAAAGCATTTTGACTTACTAGACAAAAAGTGCCTAATTAATTGCAACACACCTTAAAACTGATAAAAATGAGAAGTTCTAAAGAGTTTAATATTTTTTCGAAACTGAATAATATATTCAGGTGATTTGAAATATCTTCTCCAGCTTCTGTCAAGCCATTGGTTTCACTATGTAGCTGAGGAAAAATAAACATGCTTGTTGCTAATTTATGTGTTATTTTCCCTTTTAGTTTTTTTATTTGACGGATTTTGAAGAAGTCTTTTTTTCTGGTTTTCATTCTGTTTCAATTAAAAATCTGAAAATTTGAAAAACAAAAAATGCAAAAAAATGTTTTGCTTGTTTGTGTTATTTCAAGTATGGTGTTTATCCATGGGAAATGTTTTTGATACGTAGCACCATATATGTTGCGACGTATGATTTGCAAGGTGAAAATTTTTAGTATCCTACTTAAAGCTTGCATAATAATAAGAAGAAAGCGTTTTATTTGATTAATCCATCAAAAAGTTTTTTTGAGGGTTTTCAAATCAAATGTATGCGCTACGCATGATAAATCATTTATGAATGTGTATGGTTGCGCATTATCTTCAATGGTGGGAAACCCGGGAGTAGCATTTTAAAATAAAAGTCGAAATAATAATCAATTAGCATCATCGTTTTACCTCACGCGCCACAAGACTATCAAAAAAGTTTCGAAGGCCAAAGCTATGGTTTTGAACGTATGCAATCATTTCAAGTGCCTCTGGCCGCAATTATGCCAACTTGTCCAACAACATGGCAAACCCATCTTACGCCATTTTTCTATTGTTATTAGCTTGCCAAAAAGGCGTCCACCCCCTTTGAGCATAAAATGTATCGGTGCTTTTAAAAATAGTACAAATGGAATTTCGGAAATGTTCATGATGAGTCAAATATTTTTCCTGTATAATTAAATATTTACAAAAACACACGTATTTGTTATATTTGGATGCCATATTTGAAAAACTAGTGCATTAATTGAAACAAAACTGCAATTTTTCAAAAACTTGTGCAAAATTAAAACACTTGTCAAATGTTTGAAACGCTAGAGCAATATCCTTTCTAGAGCATTCAATTTATAAAACACCCGTATTCAGTATGTTTCGGAGCCATAATTATTTGAAAAACTAGATCATTATATGCAACAGAAGTGCAGTATTTGAAAAACTAGTGCAATATTCGGACAAAAATTGTGCAATGTTTGAAACAGTAGTGCAATGTTTTTTCTAGAGCAATCAATCAGAACAAATTAAAAAAACAAATTCGCGTGTTAGCGTAATTTTTTTTCAAAATGAGCGTGTTGTATTCAATTTTTTCACATGTGTTTCATATAGACAAGCAACAGCTCATAATGCATCTCGAAACTTAATCACAACTCGACACTGTTCACAAATTTTCTCGGTGCAATATCTATCTGTTGCTTATCTACAACATAAAATACGCCTTTGAAGTGTGCAGGTAATCATTTTATTCATTTTTTGTTAACGCTTGGTTCAAATAGACACACTGAGGTATGATTAAATAATGAAAATTGATAATGTGCTCAGTATTTTATTTTTTATTCGGTTTGATATCGTGGCTTTTTCCACACTTTCACATTTGAATTTTCTCTTGCAAAAATCAAATGTGAGAGAAAAAAAATAGCCACTATATCAAACAAACAAGGAATAGTGCTAGGCAGATTATCATCAATATTCATTTGTTAATCACATATCAGTGAGTATATTTCAACCAACCGTTACCAAAAAAGTGCGTGAAACAGTACACGCCGCATAAGTGAAGTGTGTAGCAGATTTAAAAAATGTTCACGAAAGAAGTTACGTGTTTTTAACCTACTGAGTTTTTCAACTGTACATTGAACATTGGCATTGAACTAAACAAAAAAAAATGATGAACATTATAAAATTTTGATATTGAAAGTGAAAACGTGCCAAATAATAAAAATGGGAAAGTAAGTCAGCGTATCGATAAATCAATACAACAAAAATGGGAAAAAAAAACTCATCAAATCAATAATGCACTATTCAAATACGTAATCACAATATTTGAAAATTGAGATCTGGACAAAAGGAAGATTTTTTGGACAAAAGGAAATGGAAAATTTGTTGCCATGAGTCTCACAAATTTTAAGTTCTTATTTTAGCTAAGGAAAATTTATTTCTCCAAATCTTCAAATCCGCAATTGATGTTAACTTCTTTTTTTAAAACTTGCTCGAAATAGACCAAAAATAAAAGCAGATTTTTTATACATTGGGATTAGATTTTGAAATTTTTGTATGTTCGTTTGAATCGTCACTCAAAAAATTTCTTTTATCATGAGCAGGGGCGGATTTAGGGGGGGCGGGGGGTAACGGACGACTCCCCCCCCCCCCCCCCTCCTCCTCAGGAATTTGACCCTAACAAATACCAAAGGGTCCCCCCTTAGAACAATTTACTTAATTTTTTTTCAAAGGGCGCCTTCGGCGCCGGTGTCTTTGGCCTTTATATCAAAGGAAACTTTGAGGTGTGAAAATTCAAGGTGTGAAAATGCGTCATTTTTGAGGCCTCAAATTGGACTCATTTTTTGAATCGAGGCAGGTACCTGCTAATAGGTACCTGTCAACCTGCCTCATTCGCAGTATATATACCCCGTTCAAAACTACCTAGTTCATTCTAAAATCTTCTTCGCTGGACTTCACACTGCACTCTGGACTGGACCCTGGACTTCAAATTCAACCTTCCAGATTTCAAAGCGGACTCTCAGATGTCTAAAGCTACCAGCATTGCTCTTCAGGGACCTTCGCTAGAATTGCCTCAGTCAATGGATCACATCCGGAACTTGCGTCACCACTTTCAACAATGGCGCGATGGTGAAGGCAATGGCCGCTACGAAAAAGTCCATTCTGACGCCGCAAAGCTGGGCGATATTCAAATAGAGGGTAGAAGAGGCAAACCTCCTGTAGCATCATCGGCTTATGATCACTTCAGACAGACCATTTACTTGCCCTTTCTTGACTTTGTCCTGATGGATCTCAAGGAACGCTTCGTTGGAGCAGCTTCTTCTTGTGCCCAAGTGTGCAAGCTGCTACCGTGTTGGATAAGTGAGAAGGATGCAAAGGAGGAAGATTTTGATGATCTGGTCCAGTTATACGAAGGAGTACTTCCAGATGGTGACTTCCCCAGCGAGTTCGAAGTTTGGAAAAACATGTGGCGCTTCCCCCTGTACACCGATACCCCAGAAACCTTCACATCTGCACTCAGAGTGTGTCACAAAGCCACAATGCCTGTAATTTTTACTTTTCTCCAGATTGGTGCTACCCTCCCAGTGACGGTATGCACTGCTGAGCGCTCTTTTTCGAGCATGAAACTACTAAAAAGTTACCTCCGCTCCAACATGAAGGAGGACGGACTTTCAAACTTGGCGCTAATTCAAATCCACAAAGATGTAGAACTCAATGTCAAAGAGGTCATCGAGAGATTTGCCGCAAAAAATCGAAGACTCAATTTTGTTTAATTTTGTTCATTTTTTTATTGTAAATAAATCATTGTTTTCGTCAAAACTTTTCTCAATCCGCCCCCCCCCCCTCAAGAAAATCCTAGATCCGCCCCTGAACATGAGCACTCGACGTTTTATTCCAATTTAAAACATCAAAAATGATTTTATATAAGGTTTCAGGAAAAATCAGGTTTCAGGAAAAAGCAAAGAAAGGAACTGGAAAAGAGGCGTATTTACAGACCTTCGAGTTTTAGCCATCAAAACTTTAACGTTTTCATTTAAAATTTTGTACTTTAAGTAATAGTTCTTTCTCGCAGTATTTGTTAGTGCGGGATATAGAAAGAAACAAAAGAACGGCAAAGCGAGCCAAGAGAACGTCAATTGAATGAATCAAAACTATTCGAAACATTTCAAATACAAAGAACAAATTTTTGATCAAACTCGTTCTATTTCATGTTTTGTGCCATTACCATAACTGTTTGACTGGGAAATCATTGTTGCTGTTTGCCCTTTTCATGTATAACCTGGTAAACAAAATGGGAAAAAAATGTAATACTAGAAGAACTAAAAGTTATTCTCCTTTTCCCCCACCTACAAAATTTTACAAGTGGAGTTTTGTTCACATTCTTCGATTGTTATGAAAATTAATGGGCCATGACAAACATACTTTACCTTGTAAAACCCCTCGTTACACCACAATATTGATGCTTTTGTGAGGTGGGGGAAAAGGAAAAAGAGCCACAGAATTTTCTGTGGGCTGATTATATTCTGAGGTCAAAACGAGAATCGGCTCCCAGTTATTTTCGCCCCAAAAACAGTCAGTTCCGGAAATGACTGCTTTTGGGGCGGAAATGACTGGGTTTTTGGGCCGGAATGGTCTGAAGCGGAAATGACTGGGGCGGAAATGTCTGCTCACGCGAGAATCACTCATAGATAGGTCTTTTTTAATAGAGCTTTTAAAATTTTTTCAAATTTTTTTGCGAGCTAAAGGAGCTTTTGCTTAATTTTTAACTAGTTTAAGGTGATCTTAGAATTCAGCTCTGTCGACTTAATCCACTATTTTTTTTTCATTCTCGCGAGTGCAAAACAGCGCGCGCTGCTAAAAAATTACCGGGAAAACTAGAATCATATTCGATTTTTCTTCTTGTAATCCAGGCTTAGCATTTTTGAAAGAAATTAATATTTCACCATCTAATTTTTTCTAACCATTTTTATTTTGTAAGTTAAATGTCTATTAGAAACAAATCTGCCTAAACTAAATATGTATATCAAAGTAAACTGGAGAAGAGAGGTCCCAACTTTCGTATTAATCTTCATCGTCTTCATTATATCATCACATGCAACCTCTTCGAAACATTCAACTAGAAGCGGTGTCACTCAGCCGAACATAGTGTTCATACTAGCGGATGATTTGGGCTGGAATGACGTCGGCTTCCACGGCAGTCGGCAAGTGAAGACCCCGAATATTGACAAATTGGCAAAGGAGGGGCTGATTCTGAACAACTACTACGCACAGTCCGTCTGCTCGCCCAGCAGAGCGGCCATGATGACAGGTTCACAAATTAAGGATATTTGGATTGCTTGAAAACTATCCCCCCACCTTTGCTTGCAAAAGGGGGAAATTCGTTATTAGGTACAAAATTCACATATGCTTAACCGTCGATTTAGTTGTATATATGGGTGGCAATTCGTTGCGAGGTATTTTGGGGAAATTTAAAGAGTTCCGACTGTTTGGCTCTTTTCCAGTTTCCCAACCCCCGTAAAACTGCAAAATTAGGCTGTTCAAAAATTGTTCACACGGCTTTTTTCATGTAAGAAATGTTGTAAAAACTTGTTCACCTGTTCACGCTGACAAGTTGTGATGCAGTTTATAACAAGAAAAATAGGATCAAGTTAACGTCCTCCCCCAAGATAGACCAAGTTAAGATCTTCCAACCAAGCATTTAATTATAGCATTAAATTTGCTAAGCGCTACATATAAAAGACTCGATTCTAAATGGCCGCCGAAAACTCCCAACTTAGAACCCAAGTTAAAATCCGGCTCTTTTTCCTTTCCCCCCCCACCTGCAATTTTTTACTTGTAAATTTATTGACTACATTGTCCGATTGTTATGAAAATTTACATACAGACCAATAAGGCCACGACAAACATATTTTGTCTTCATACTCAACCTCGTAAAACCACTCGTTACACTAATAAGTTGAAACTGACGTGAGGTGTGTGGGGGGGGGGGGGGGGGAAGGAAAAAGAGCCTAAAATCCTACCCCCAAACAGCTTTGGGGGGGAGGGGGGAGGATGTTAACTTGGTCCAAAAAATAATTTTGAATAGACTTTCATATATTGAAGGCTCGGCTCTTTTTCCTTCCCCCCAACTGTAAATTTTTTGTTCATATTTTTGGATTGTTATAAAATTTGGGGGAAGAAGAAGAGCCATATTGAATTTCAGAAAAAATCAAAGGGGGGACTGGAAAAGAGCCGACTGTTTTACTGCATCCCACTGACAAAAAATAACCAGTAAAGTTATAGGCTCTTTTCCAGTTTCCCACCCCCTCGTAAAATAGTTTAAAAAAGCTGCTCAAAAGTTGTTCACGCGCAATTTTGCATGTTATAAATGTTTAAATGTTTAAAAGGTTGACTATGAAGACCAAATATGATTGTCATAACCTAATTAGTCCGTTCGTCAATTTTCATAACAATTGAACAAAGTGAACATAATTTTTACTGATAAAATTTTGCAGGTGGGGAGGGGGGAAAGGAAAAAGAGCCCAGTTTTTAACATGAAAAGTAATTTAAAATAGACTTTCCTTTAATGAATTTCAGAAAAAATCAAAGGGGGGACTGGATTAGAGCCAAGTTATGGTGTGCACAGTTGTTTTTTTTATATTAGGTTATGAATAGACAAGATTAAATAAAAATAAGTAGGGTCCACACCTACATAAAATTCGGCTCTTTTCCAGTTGTCCCCTTTCAGAATACCAAGTTTTACGTTTGTTCTTCTTGTTATTATGGCAAAATGCGTGAAGTTACGCTGTAAAGTATGAAGTACAAATCTGTTCATAGTTGTTGATTTGTTCACCACGCCAAATTTCATTGCATTATGACAACGTTAAATAAGCTTTTAGAAACTGGTTTTGAAAGGGGGAAACTGGAAAAGAGCCTAAAAATTGGATACGTGATTGAACTGCACAATTTAAAAGAGTCACTGATCCACTCAAGCCCCCACCCCTCTCAATTTTTCTTGCGGCTAAATGCGTGTTGTTACGCTGTAAAGTATGAACAACAAATCTGTTCACAGTTGTCGATTTGTTCACTACGCCAAACTTCTTTGCATTATGATAACGTTAAATAAGCTTTTCAAAATTGAATTTGAAAGAGGGGAACTGGAAAAGAGCCGAAAACGACTAAATATATGTTAGCACATCAGCCAGCCAGGGAAGCAAACTGAGCTTTTTTCCCCCGCCTGCATTTTCGTACCTGTGAAAGCTTTGTTCTAATTGTCCGATTGCTGTGACAATTGACATGCGTTCTCATGACTAAACTTTGACAAACATACCTAATCCTAATGTTTAACCTTGTAAAACCATTCGCTACCCCACAAGCATGATACTTACGTGAGATGGCTCTTTTTCAGTCCCCTCCCTATAATTTTTCTAAAATTCGTTTTATGGAAACATTTTTTAAAAAATATTCGAGTTTCCGGCTCTTTTCCAGTTCTGGCTCTTTTTGAAAAGCTTATTTAACCTTGTCAAATTGCAAAAAATTTTGGCGTGGTGAACAAATTGACAATTGTGGTTAAATTTGTTCTTCATACTTTACAGCGTAACATCACGCACATAAAACTCGGTATTTTGCAAAGGGGAACCGGAAAAGAGCCAGTTTCCTTAATTGCAAGAAAAACGTGTCAGCATGAATTATCGTAACTTTGCGAGGGGAGTAACAAACTGGAAAAGATGGGGCGATCTGGGCGAACTACTCACATACGATTGACGTCTTTTCAAAAAGGGGGGCGATGGGCGGATTCTCCCTTTTCCTCAGGGATTCGACCCACTGCCTACCCAAAGGGTCCCCCTTTGTACTATTTTGAGATATCCATTTTTGGCTGACTGATCTTAAATTTTTCTAAAGGCGCCTTATATCTATACTAACTTTTAGGGAGAAGTGTGCGCCGAAAAAACGCGATTTTTGGTCGAAATTTTCCAAAAAGTGCCAGAAAGTTTCATCAAATTAGGGTCTTTATAGGGGTTCCAGAAAATTTAATCAAATTAGGGTCTTCATAGTGGTTTGGGTGAGCTCAGAAAATCAATTTGGTCGACCTAAAAAAAGGTCGAAAAAGTTTTAAACTTTTTTTGAAAATCCAACCCCCCCCCCTCGAGAAATTCCTAGATCCGGCCTGATCAAAACATAGCAAAATTTAAATTGCAATTTTTCTAAAGGAGGGACTAGAAATGGGCTTTCTTCCAGTTCCTACCCCTTTATTTTTTTAAGGAAATTCAATGTATGAACGTATTTTGAAAATGGGTTTTCATTTTAAAAACTGCATTAGAACGTGTCAGCGTGAGCAGGTGAACTACTTTTCACAACCTTTTTTCCATGTAAAATGCCATGTTTACAGATTTGAACAATTTTATTTTGTAATTTGACGAGGGGGATGAAAAACTGGAAAAGAGCCGAACAGTCAGACTTCTTTAAATTTCCGCCAAAATACCTCGCAATCAATTGCTACCCTATACACAACTAAATCGACAGTTAAGCATATGTGAATTTTTATCTAATAACGAATTTTCCCCTTTTTGAGCCTAGATAAGAGCCTAGATAAATTTCTCTCAGATTTGAGTTTTTGTGATTTAATTTTTATTTTTATTAGTTCCATTCAAATCCATCTGTGAAGCTGAAAGCAAAAAACACTCTTTCATTACAAAAGGTAAATGCAACAAAAAAGAATATTTTATTTTTGAAGTTGAAATTTCAACAAGTGATTTTTCTCAACTTGGATGAATTTTTGATAATCACAAAATTTTCTTCAAATAGAAAAAAATAGGCTACTGTTCTGTGTTATCAACCCGTGCCAATGATTCTAGTTTTGTTCTATTTGCACCCCTAACTTGTGGGAGAGGAAAGACTCGCTTAGAATTAGTTTTCTTGCAGTTTTTTTTATAACTCAGTAAAAATTTGTGCTCAAATTGTGCTCAAATTTGTGCTCAAATAGTTTTTACATTTTCTCGAAAGAATTCCTCCCAAATCTGAGATTTTGTTGCAATGAGTAGAACAGGTTGTGAAAAGCTCTACTGCATCAATAGTTACTCCCAATGTTTCTGCATAAAAGTTATGACACACTGAAAAAACGAGTTGTGGGAAGCTCTCCTGCTTTAGAGTCCAAGTTTTATAACGAGAAAACCTATGACCCTCGGAAAAGTCATATTTGTGACATTTTGATTGTTTTTTTTTAAACAATTTGATTTTTTTTTTCGAAAAGTGCCCTCGCAAGTTTGAGATATAGCTTGACAAGTTTCCTCGAATAACTAGTTATGGCCCTCGGTTATGGCCCTCGGAAAAGTCAAACTTTCAGTTTTTTGACCTTTTTTTCAATTTTTTTCTTGACTTTTTGTCGAAAACTACCATCGCGAGTCTCAGATTTTGGTTTCAATGGATTAAACGAGTTGTGAGAAGCTCGCATGCATAAACGGTCTCGCCCAATTTTTGTACACAAAATGTTTTGACCCTTGAAAAAATTAATATTTTTTCTATCACTGTTTGCAGTTTTTTTACTTGTCTTGAAAACTACCGAGCCAGATCTGACCTTTTGAGTTCAAGTAAAAGATAAAAAGTTGAGCAAAGCTCCTCCGTGTAAACGTTCACGTCCAAATTTTCTCAAACAAAAAGTTATGACCTCCAGAAAATTCAATGTTTTGATTTCTTGTCCACTTTTTGAAACTTTTTGACTTCGCGAAAACAACCCAATCTGATATCAAGGGTTTAATCGAGGCAACAGATTGTGGGAAGCTTAAAAGGATAAAATGCTACGCCTTAAAGTTTGTACAAAAAATTTCGTTCAGGAAAATTCCAAATCAAAAAAAAATTTCACTCATATTTTAATGGAGCAAGCAACAACTGAGGTTTTGGGTGAAGCCCAAGTTTTGATTTTCTGAAATTACTTACTTCATTCCGAATTACTATAACAGAATCAAAACAGGTACTTCCAACTTAAGCTGGGCCTCTAGTTTCTTTTTGATAAAACTTGCGTTGTTTACTTAACTACTGTAGAAAAAGTTTTGCAGTATTTTAACACAAGCTTATTTGCTTTAAAGAATTTCCTCAATAGATGTTATTTTTACATTTATATATAATTGCCATGTACTTTTTCGTTATCCGAATCCCAGTGAAATTTTTTGGTCTTGAAACCTTCCAAACATTAGGTTTTCATACCTTTGTGCGACCACTTGTTACAACATAAAGTGAAACTAACTTTTCTAACGATGTCAGGCAGGTACCCGATGAGGACAGGTCTGCAGTTCTTTATGATCAGGAACAGACAGAGAGTAGGGGTACCCCTCGACATCAAACTCCTCCCCCAACACCTCAGCGACCTCGGGTACGAGACCCACGCAGTGGGCAAGTGGCATCTTGGCGTTTTCGCAGAAGAGTAAGTTGGTTTTGTCTTAGGTTTGTCTTACATTACGTAGGATTGTATTTGTTTCCACATCGGCTCTTTTACCATCTTCCAATTCTGACAAAACTCACTTTAATATCAAACTGTCGTTTCTATATAAAAGTTTCGATTTGCAACAAAATGTGATTGGAGGGCTCTGTGCTAATTAAAAATTTAACGAATATCTCCGCTCCGACCCTCAGAGATTCGACCCACTCACTAGCCAAAAGGTCGCCAATGTGCTGCTACTTTATGATTCACGTTTTTGTCGATCAACCCTGAAAGTTATCTAAAAGCGCATTCGCGAAAATCCTTGATCTAAAAACATAGATCTCACACACGTGTCTTTTTTTCTTAAGACCATTTACCCACGACGGAAAGGACCAACATTCGAGCTCTACACCTCATCACGGCGAACCGCTGTTGTGACCCTGCTTGAGAACTCTATGCACTTTTTTGACTATTTCCTGGTCTCGGTAATGTTGCCTGGGCTCTTTTCCAGTCCCCCCCCCCCCCTTCAAATTCAATTTCGAAAAATCTATTCAACGTTGTCATAATGCAATGAAATTTGACGTGGTGAACAAATCGACAATTCTGAACAGATTTGTTCTTCATACTTTACAGCGTAACATCACGCATGTAGCCGTAATAACACGTAAAACAAACATAAAACTCGCTTTTTTGAAAGGTGGGGGAAACTGGAAAAGAGCAGTTGCCTGACCCTAGCAACTAGCACGGATCATGGTGGGCCTCGAACATCCGACCTTTCGATTGAGAGGCGGAGACGTAACCACTTCACCACTGCTCCCCAGTATCTCTATCGTACCTCCCACATCGGTTTGACACCCTTTTTCAAATATCATTTTTTTTTTCACTTTTCCAGATATCTGCCTACATTCCGGGGTTTCAAAACATTCTATGGGCTTTACAATGGCAAAGGCGACCACTGGAGTCATTGGGACACAGAAAAGGGATTGTATGGACTGGACTGGCATTTAGACATTGGGAAACACAACAGGACTAATTTAATTGACGAAATGGGGATCTACTCAACGAAGGCTTTTTCAAAAAGGGCCACGCAGCTGATCTCAGAGCACGACTTCAAAAGCAAGCCACTCTTTTTGTATCTGCCAATCACTGCTCCCCACTCAGCCGAGAAGTATGACCCTATACAAGTGCCGAGAGACGCTGAAGAGGATGCTACGGTAGGGTAAACAAATCAATTTTTTTATTTTACCCCAACTGTTTTTTTCTCAAAATTTTGTTCACGTGTACCTCAATTGTCGAAAACTTAGTCATGCTACGGTAAAAAGTAAACTCACAAAAATACTTCGGCCTTGCTTAGCATTCCATTGGCTCACATGAGGAGGCGAGTAAAAAATCAAGATATTAGGACGAATTTAAAAGCAAATTTTATTATAGTGAGATTCAATCGAAATAATTTGCCTTCGTGTTTTTCAAACTGGATATTTTATTTAAGCTGATTTCCTTTAAGCTGAGTTTTAAAGGACGCTTGAAAAACTGAAACGAGTACATTATCCCATTTGACAGGGAACTTATCACGTTCAGCGCAGGAAGTATTTGGGAGTTGTGTCAGAAATGGACAAGCTTGTCGGAGAAGTCAGAGCATCATTGGAGTCGCAGGGAGTCCTCGACAACACAATCATCATCTTCAGTTCTGACAACGGAGGCACACCAAGCAACCAGTATTACAACTGGGGGAGTAATTACCCTTTGAGGTCAGCCAAGGGTTTTCTCTACGAGGGAGGAGTTCGTGTAGCCGGGCTTATTTGGGGGGAGGCGATTAAAAAGCGAGCTGGACAAGTTTCCACTGATATGATGCATATAAGCGACTGGTTTCCGACTCTGTATAGCTTCGCAGGCGGAGACGTTGAGGACTTGGAGGACATTGATAGTTTCGACATGACTGATGTTTTGACAGGGAGTAGCACAAATTCACCGAGAACAGAAATTGTCATCAACTTCGATCAAGCTGAGTGCTCTAAGGGCATGCGGGTCGGCAAGTACGGCTCTTCTACCCCATCCCCCATAAATATATGAATTAAAAATTTTACGCATAATCATTAAATCTACAAAGGGCTCTTTTCCAGTCCCCCCATTTTCAAAATACCGAGTTTTATGTATGTTTAACGTGTTATTACTACAAAGTTGTAAATGAGGACAAACTAGGGTTGTAATTGTGTATTCAGCTCATACCAATTTTCAAAAAAATAGAGCAAAAAATCAAAAAAAAAAACATATGACTCACGTGGGGAAATTGTAGAAGAGCGGCAGGTACAAGTACTTATTAAACCCGAATGATTTCAACGGCAAGTCACCCATTATGGACGACTGGTATGAAGCTCCTGGCGAATGTCCAGGCGCCAATGAAAGCCTGGTTCCAAACTCCACACCTTCTCAGATAACATGCGAACCGGTTCCTCGCACTCGTAAAGTCGATCTTAGGTGCTACTCGGAAAAGAGCGGACTGAATGAATGTTTGTATGACCTCGAGGATGATCCTTGCGAGTACTACAATCTTATCGATGACAAGAGTTATCAATCGGTGAAGGAAAATATCCTGGAGCGAATTAAGTTCTGGGAAAAGAAACAAGTTCAACCTCTGATGCCTCCGAGTGATTTGGCGGCGAACACCAAATTCTTCAATTACACTTGGTGTCCTTGGACAAAAAATACGACCATCGATACACGCCTAGAAAAACACTCGCCCCAGTCAAAACATTGTACTTTTCCAGCTTTATCGACTACGTCCACAGCGTCGCGGCTCCATGTGATCGTGCTCTCCTTCTTTTTAAGACTCAGGATGAAATTCACTGTTTAAATGCCTGTAAATTACCCGGAAATATACAGAGCTAATAGGAAAACTTATCAGAAAACAATGCCCATTTTTTTTTGGTAAAACACAAGCTTATAATTTTTAACCAAACAGACAAAAATATCTTGATTTTTCATCGCAAAACTATTCGAAACCGAAACCGAACTTTTAATCGATATCAACCTCAAAACTACCGTCTGATTTAAAGTAATTACTCTTTTCGCGCCATTTTTGGCTAAGCACCAATAGGCGCCAGAGTCGAGGTTGTTTAATAATGGGTCGAATTAGTTCTCCTACGCAAGTCGTAATTACGAAAGAAGGGCCGAGATGTTTGGACTTTTCCGCAATTGAGGGTCTCAAAACAAGCCGATGGGTTGTGACCCCATGCTGTTGTTCTGCCAGCCAGTATTTTTTGCTGTAATCGAAGTGCTTCTCCAAAGAGAACGAAGGGAAGCTAGTGCTATATCAGCCTACCAATAAAAAGTTTAGGAGGTATCAGAACTACATAAACTAATTTGCAGTTTCAAAAAAAAGCACAGAACGCTGTCTTATAACAACGAACGAGTCGTTCACATAACCCAAATTGGTTTTGAGCTGCAGGAGGATTATTTTTTTATCAAACCCTTTTCAACCAGACGTGTGGACTTTCTTTCCTGTTTATCCCACCTTTTAATCAACAACGACAGTTTTTTTCCTCGTCTTTCGAAGTTGAAATCTTAAAGCCACGATGAAATTTCCACGACTTGTCGCCACATTGATGAAATGCCACGATAAATTCTATACTTTTCGATCGCCACATTTCACAAAAACTCGTATTTTTTTGCCTGGTTCTCCCTTCCAGTTCGTTGCAGTTCATATTTTTAACACCTCTGCGAAGTTCTTCCGCCCAAAATTTCTAAGACGTACTGATGAAATTCGTCGGCTGTGTGGACCATCGGCCAAGAACGAAAACTTTAATTCATCAATGTCAGCCGAAACGAGATGTCGGTTTTTATCGCAAACCGAATAGACAATTACACGGATTTATAGCGCAGGTAATCCTGCTCGCAACGTTTTGTTTAATGAAGTTCCTTAAAATTTGGACGCTCTGTTAAGGACAGTTTACCAGGCTTGTTCGGTGCAAAATCAAATCATGAGTTAATGCTTATGTTAAAGCTCTTGTTGGGTGCGTTTTGAAAAGTGGGGAGGGAAATCAATGGATTTTGTTATTCATGTTCTGGGTTCTTTCCCAACGGATTTTCAAAAATTTTACTAAAAATGGCCATAACTAGAGTTCTTCACATGTATTTTTTTATAATTTCTGGCTCCACTTCTGCTGGCTGTTATTTCATGTAAGGAGAAAGATCATGCCTGTCTGATCACCAGGTAGCGGTAAAAGTACTTTTTCAAGTTTTGGCAAAAAATAAAAGAAATAGTAAGTGCAGAAAGCTTCAATTTCGGTATTATAAACGCATAAACTAATACTTTTGAACATTTTCCATCAAAATTTTTTGAGAGTCATCTAGTTTTCGCTTTAGCAGAATGAAAAGCTTTTCGACTTCGCATGATGTTATTGGAGCATAAAAGAATTCGGCAAGATTTTTACCATAAACTCCAGGTCAGGGTTGTTTTCTAAACTTTTTGCAATTTATCAGCTGCCTCTGTGCCAAACAACACTCCCCTGAAATTTTTCAGAGTTTTTAGTTGAACTGAATTATTCTCGCCATGCGATTCAAAGTGCTTCTGAATCTTGAGCGCGTTCTCATAAATAATGAAGTTGACTAATTGGAGTTGAGCTTCGGGCAAAGCAAACGCAGACTTGAGATTGGATTCAAATATAATTGAAATACGCCGGAAATTGTACCAAAACCAAAGTAAATTTAATTAGAATAAGAATATCTGATGTTTCTCAGAAATGCCTATCGTAGTAGAGGTTACGTAGCAGTATTTAGACAACCGCGTATTCAGACTCGTCAGTATTCAGACAAATGCTGTTTCAACCAATCAGAATCGAGACAAAGAAGAAATTATTAAATAATATTTATTTATTTTGGATTATTTATGTCTTTTCTCGATTCTGATTGGTTCATACAGTATTTGTCTAAATACTGACGAGTATGAATACACGGTTGTCTAAATACAGGCTGCACTCCCGTAGTAGAGCTGTCTAAAATACATTGAGAGTGAGTTTTTTCTCAGAAATGCATACGGTAGAGCTGTTCAAAATAGGTTAGTAGTATTGTATCGTGTCCCGGATCCTAAGGGGGGGGGGGGGTCCTTCCTAAGGGGGGGGGGGGTCCTCACGTAAAGCAAAATCCTAGGAAAGGGGTCCTTAATTTTTTGGAGGACCCTCATCCTAGGATTTTGTAAACGAAAGAGATTTTCCACCCAAAAAGCAGAAGACCCCCTACTTAGGATCTTGCTAAGTTTAGCTTAACAACAAGGGACTCGATACAAAAATCTTTCTAATTCCAAATTTTGGGGTCCCAATTATTGGTCCTGATTAATTATATGAATCATATTAATTGTTATGCTTGTTTAGGGTAAATGAACTTTCGACCTAGTTGAAATTTGTTAGTGAACGGGGAATTGACTTTTATGGTATATAATAAAAATTCGCCGGCCATTTTGGCAGCGTAGCTTAACTGTTGGCAGCAGTAAACTAATTCCTTAACTTGACCTAAATTTTATGGTGAAAAGGCAGTAAATTGAAATTACTCTCAAAAGGCGGCGGCCGTTTCTGGGCAAAATATACCAAATGATAAAATTGTCAAATTTTGAAATAAGAAAAATGAAATTAGAGGGAACTTGGTGTACTGAAGATATTGATAATGAACATTTACAATTAAGAGTGTTTTCAACCGCAGAAAAAAACTCATTTTTCAAATTATGTAATGAACGCTACGTCGTCTTCCTCGAAAGGGCAAAGGAAATTTCAAAGAAAGAATACGAGTTGATTTTCAAAGAACAATTTTATTTGAGTGAGCTTCAACAAATCTCTTGGTGCATTTCTACAAAACAAAAGTATGGCACTGTGAGCGATTTGAATATTGCTGATTATGAAAACGTTTTCGACTATTCGTTTGACTTTAACTCATTATGGGTTGATAAAGACTTGGAGAGAAAAATCCGTCTATGTTTCAACAAGCTATCAAAATACAAAAAACTTCCGGTGGTTTATTTAATTATTTACCACCGTTATCTTAATGAGTCTAAATGGTATTTGCAAGGTCACTTTTATTTCCACTGGCTTGAAATTCAGCAGGTTGGAGAGGTGTTGGAAAAAATAAATAATGAAATTGCAAAAAAGCAGAGTAACTCCTATTGATTTGAAAATAATTCACGAAATTTATACGTCTTTGAAACAAACTTATCCTGATAATTCTAACCGACGCAACTATTTTCTAGCTGCATGTTCTCTGTTTTTTGTTAGTTCTGATAACCTTAACTACGACATTTTAATTAAGTTGAGACCTTATGGTGGCTTGATTGGTATTGATAACTCTTCCTTGGACAAATATTTGAAAAATTCCAAAATTTTACGATTGCACGCTATTTTGCACGATGCGGCCGGATTTATACACGAATTTTATCAACAGGGTCCCACGTACTGTTACATGTTGCCCTGGAACTGTAACAACAGCTTATTGGGACATTTGAGTGGAATAGCGTTCTGCCTTTTCATTAAGTTGAAAAAACCAGAAGTTTATCATTTACTAGAATGCTAGGCGAGAGATCAGTTGTGCTTGACGTGGAAGGCTTTCGTTACAAGAAAAACGCTTTTGTGGTTAAAGAATTAGCAATAACAACTTCAGACTACAGCGATCGACTCATTTTCCTACCTCCAGTGAATTTCAATATACTACCAAAGCTTGAACAAAAAGCTTACAACTGGTTAACTAATTATTTACACGGTCTCCATTGGGAAAACGGTGATTATCTTTATATAAACTTGAATCAAATACTTCAGAGTTTTGTGCTGAGAAATCCTGGTGCCGTTTTTTACGCTAAAGGAAAAGAAAAGACAGAATTTTTGGCCAAGTACTTGGACCGAAAGATTGAAAACCTAGATGATTTGGGCTGTCCTCGGGTTGAAAACTTATATTTTAAAAATTATCCAAGTTGCAATAAACATATTCCACATTACAACTCCAGGAATCATTGTGCCTTGAAGAAAACCAAGGTTTTTTATGATTGGTTGAAAAATGAACAACAGCGAGAGATCAGCGAAAGTGGAGACATACCTATCACAAAATTCAATGCTTTGTGCGTGGATGACTCCAGAGGGTGATATTAAAATTTCATTAACGAGAATAGAGCGTATTGATTGCAGTGGCCAAATTGTTCAGAGGAAGGAGCAAATAATAATTTCCGAAGAAGAGTTGTCTACGTTGAAGAGGTTTTTTCCAGTTATTGATCAATTTGTATACTTCCAGAGATTCAAGTTTATCAGAAATGTTAGCCAGCAAGCGAGGAGTATGTCTTCCCGAACTAGTCTTAGTACCCAAACGTCAGCCAGGAGTTCAGATGGATCTAAACAGCAGTGAATTGCCAGATGAGATTAAGACGATTGTGAAAGAGGATACTGTGAAGAAAATAATGTACTACAAAAAAACCGCAAATATCCCAGCAAACTTTGTTTTAGAAATGCATGACATAAATGATAGAGATTTCACACGTTATGAAATTTTTTACTGTTCTCAAAAGTAATTTAATTTTTTACAAGCTTCATTCGCAGAGAGAAAAAGTCTAACGCAGTCTGTAGAATAAATAGTTTCTCAAATGTCAGAAGCAACAACAGCAGTAGATGAACCTGACGCAACATTAGTAACAGAGTTTGTTTATAACGAGACAAACAGTGAAAAAAAATCATGGAAGTTTTGTAACAATGTAACTTTGCCAAGGTCTGAAGTAGTTTTTGTTGCGCAAATGGTAGTAATTCTAATTTTACTAACTTTCTGCATTCTCAAACTTTCTTTCACTAAATTAAGTTGCGAAGAAACGTCAGTTTGGTTCTCGATTTTATCAGGCTTGGTTGGTTACGTACTACCAAACCCAAGAATATGAATAAAGTGATTGATACTTCGACAAGAATTTTTATGGCGATAGTGGGACCTTCAGGATCCGGGAAAACTGAGTTAATTTTGAAACTTCTGATGGGAAATACTTTTTACCCTAAATTTGGAACCGTTCTATATCTTTACAAAGAGATGCAACCTGCATTCTCAGAAAAAGTGTCTTCTCGCGAAGTGAATATGGAGTTCATGAAATTCGACGGATTCGAATCTGTGAGAAAATTAGAAAATGTTCTTCTAGTTTTCGATGATTCATGTGAAGACATCTATAATGACAAGGAATTTGTTAGGTTAGCGACAGCGGGTAGACATAGAGGGATAGATGTAATATATGTTAAGCATAACTTGTTTCAACAAAGTCGATGGTCGCGTACGATTGATTTGAACACTTCACACATCATTCTGTTCAAATCGCCTCGCGACGTTCAGCAACTAGATCTATTAGGAAGACAATTGAATGTATCAAAATTTTTGAGAAACTGTTACGAATTAGCTACCAGAGACTCTTTTGGACATCTTCTAATCGACTTGGACCCCCGTACATCAGATTGTTTGAGATATTGTTCAAATATCACACCACCTGGGCCAACAGTTTTTTATTTACCCTTATCTGAAGCAGAAACTACTCCAATCACAAATGAAAAAGAAAAACTTATCTATTCTGCGGCATATGGTACAACTGAAACCTGACCAGCTAAGAAGATTAATTAGAAAAACTTCAAATTGTGAGATCATAACACTTGTTTGTGAATGTTTGCTCAATGTAGTCAATGGAAACGTACCCGTTAAAATCGCAAACATCGAACGATTCGAGACAGCATACAAATACTTATTAACTCCAAAAACCAGTGTTGTCAAAAAACGTGCGATTATTTTGAGTAAAGAAGGCTTCCATTTAGTTCGACAAATACTTTATTTTTGTTACAAGTACCTCACAACTTAATGATGACTGCTGAAGAATTCATTCTAATTCCGAAACATTTATATGTTAAAGAGCAGCCACATGCTGCACGTGTTCTTCATGATAATAATATTAAACATAAAAATGCTCAACTGTCCTATCTTAACCGGCTTAGACCCCAATTACCTCCACAAACTAGTAAGACTACTGCAACGAAGGAAACATTTACGGATAATGTTGAGCCCCAACAAGAACAGCTTAAACTGTTAACGGACGATGAAGAAGTACCGGTCGAACGTGTTAAAGACGAAAAACTAGAAGAGAAACACAATAGACAGACCGAAAGCATTTTAGGACAGTTACAAGTTTTAGAAGACAAAAAATTTGTTAGAGCAAAAACCGTACTTGAAATTATAGAAAATTCAGAAAGAGTAACCATAAACCATGACAATGAGGTGATATATGTAGATAAAGTACCAACAGGACTTAAAGCTACAATATTTTTATACGACATACAACAACCAACGAAAAAACTACACAATCCGGCGTTCATTAACATTTTAACTGCTCTCAACTTGAATGAAAACCTGGTAATAAATCGAAATGCCAAACACGCGGTTCAGTCAGCGTCTTTTAACGCTCAAGAGAAACGAGAACCCGGACCCTCAAGAACCCGCTCAACATCGCCCACTTGGCAGGAAAAAAGTAGTGCAAACCTTAAGAGAAGTAAAAAACACAAACGAAAAAGTCTCAGCGGTAATAGAAAAACCCAAAACCAAAAACGTGAAAAAGAGTCAGAAGAAGGCTCTGACTCATACGGAACGCCCCATAACGATTCAGATTCTCCAACGTCAGAAAAGACGAAGGCGCAAACAAAACAATGGGAAAATTACCAAGATTGAAGAAAAATTGTTGAAAACTAAATACAGTGACAAAGGTCCCGCGTTATTTGGTAGTGTGAACAACTTGATAAAAGCAAGCAATTTGTCGCAAAAGAAAGTTAAACATTTCCTTCATACTGAACCTGCTTACACAAAATATCGAACTGTGATCCGAAAAACGCCGCGACTCAAGGTCATAGTTTACGATATCGACGAAATCTGGTCATTAGATCTGGCCTTTGTTGATAAACTTGCCCAGTACAACCATGATGTTAAGTATCTGCTTGTTGCAGTTGACTGCATGTCCCGCTATCTCAGAGTGCAACCCTTGAAATCAAAGTATGCTACTACAACAGCAGAAGCGTTCAAACTAATGATAACGACAAAACAACCGGAAAAAGTATGGGTGGACAAGGGCACAGAGTTTAAAGGGTCCTTCGAAGCATTATGTAAAAAGAAAGGCATAAACACATATAGCACAGAGAGCGAGAAAAAGTCCGCATTCGCTGAGAGAAATATCCGTTCCTTGAAAAATCTTATTTATAAGTACTTGGAGGATAAATGGACTTACTCATACATTGACAAATTGCAAGATTTTGTCAATGCAATTAATTCGAGAACAAATCGTGTCACAAATCTTGCACCAAATAAAGTAACTAAAAAAGATGTTCCTCGCCTGATTTCATTAAGAGCAGAACAGTCTTTGAAGTTAGTTCGACGTCCAAAGCTTTATGTTGGTGATTATGTTAGACTTGCCAAAGTAGACATACGTTTTCGCAAGGGTTACAAACAATCGTTCACCGATGAAGTGTTTGAAGTTTTTGACATACCAACACGAAATCCTCCAACATACAATTTGATTGATTCTAACAGAGAACCGATTGAGGGAAAATTTTACGAGTCTGAACTGATTCGCGTTCTGGAGAAGGACAATCATGACTGAGGGCACTTCCGACAGTCTTTTCACCCATAATGTTCCCCCTTCCTTCACAATTACCCTAGTTTCATCTGCATCAATGAACGTTTTTAAGGATAACACTCTGGCCAACTTCAAAAATCTCCTGAGTGAAGAAATAAATTTGCAAGGTGAATGGAGAGTAGCAGTTACAGAAATTACCTTCCCTACTCAGATAAACAACGTAACTGACAACAACATTGTGTACTACAAAAAAGATCGGGTTATAGCAAGCATGAAAGTTGAGAAAGACAAGATCTCCAGACCTTACCTTGGAGAAACAGCAAAATTAACAAAAGGAGAATATACGAGCATTGATCAAATACTGGACGAGATTCGTCGAAAGACAGAATTAGAGAAATTGGATTACGTAATAGATCCAATAACCAAACATCTTTCCTTATGGCTGCATTATTGGGAAGGTATAACTTTTTCAAGCCCGCAAATTCCTAGTCTACTTGGATTCAAAGGCGTCAGAGATGGAACTGGTTATCATATAGGTTACAAACAAGGAAGCACGAAACATAGCACATTCTCTACCCAAGATCTTATTGCTGACTATCCCGTTGATGTATGCGCTGGTACTCAGCTTATGTTTATTTATCTGGACATAATTCATTATCAAATAGTCGGAGACACAAAAGCACCCCTTTTACGAGTCATTGATACAAATCGTCGAGTGAAAAACGGTTACGCATGTACAATTGAACCGAATCATCGTAAAGTGTTTAGTAATTTGGATTTTAAAAAACTTTTGGTCAATAATATTTCCAATATTTCTGTGAACTTGCGCACAGAAACTGGAGGACTTGTTCCTTTCGCTGGAGGGGGAAAAGTTGTTCTGACTTTGAAATTTCAAAAGTTTAGCAATTGATCAAAATGGATTCATATTACCACAACCAAGCAAACCTACCACATTTCTCGGGGCATTATAGACAACGAGGCAGTGGCTTCGGTGCATTAGCCTTGGGAATAGGAAGAGTCGCACTTCCACTGGCTCGAAAATTTGTGATACCCGCGGCTAAAAAAATCGGAAAAGAACTACTTCTTCAGGCAGCTCCAGAACTGATAGAAGTTGCAACAAAAAGAAAAAGTCCTAAGCAGGCACTCAAAAGCACCGTTAGAAAAACAATCAAAAAGCAAGTAGGAGGAGGAAGTAGATCTCGGAAAAGTCATCCGAAAAGAACGACGGCGTTTAAACGAAAAACGAGACGCGTCATTCCCAGAAAACGAACTGCACAGAGAAGTCGCTCCGATTTCTTTACAAGGGTTAAAAATGATTTCTAATTTAATCCCGAGTGAAGCAACTCACAGCTCCTTGGACTTATTTGAGAAACCGCCTTTGCTTGTCACTTTTGAAAATGCATTCACCCAAAAAATTGGACCTTCCTACTCCCCTGATGGTCCTATGCTAGAGTTTGAAGTACTCGGCGACAGAAATAATTTCATCGATCTTCAACGTACTCGTTTGGAAATAGTTGCACGAATTGTTCGAAGCAATGGAAACGTGCTTCGAACACATGCTACAGAGGCGGCAAACAGAGATACGCCGTATTTTGTTAACAATCCTTTATCTTCATTATTTTCTGAGTGTACACTGTCTCTGAATGGTGAAAAAATATCAACTACCAATGCTAATTTTGCCCATAAAAGCTTTATTGAGACCGAGTTTTCATACGGTAATGATGCCAAGAAAACATGGTTGGCTTGTCAAGGTTATTATTATGAAGAAAATCCATCAGCCATTGACGGTGCTGGAAGGAGAGCTGATGATGTTACGGAGCGTAAAGGTCTCGTTGCGGCCTCGAGCGAGCTGAAGCTATTTGGTAAAATTGCTTGCGATTTTTTGTCGTGTGACAAGCATCTACTTAGCGGTGTGACAATAAGATTGTCTCTTAGACGTTCTCCTAATGATTTTGTTGTCATATCTGAAGATGCAGCTAAACACTACAAGGTCCAAATAATCGAAGCTAACCTCTATGTCAGAAAGATGACTGTGACTGACTATGTTCTCTCATCAATAGAAAAAACTTTGTTGAAGAACCCGGCAATTTACAATTACATCGAAGTAGTACCAAAAACGTTTCTCGCAACTGCAGGAGTACAAAGCTGGCGACAAGAGGATGTTTTTGCAAAAGAACCTGTTCGAAGAATGATAGTAGCAATGAGCATAAACGAAGCATATTTGGGTACTAATAGAACAAACCCTTTTCATTACCAGAAATTTGGGTTGAATGAGATCATTGTTTACAGAAACGGTCTACCCATTGCCGGAACTCCCATCTCAACATCAGACAATAAAAGAATTTATTACAATACGCTTGAGGCTCTTGATTTTGTTTTAAACACTAGTCATGGAATCAGTCTCGCTAATTATGATAATCATTATATTATGGCTTTTGATCTCACGTCTACTCAGGAGGCTTCACACGATTTTATTCATCCTGAATTGACCAATTGCACTATTTCGCTCGAACTCAAGTTTGACGCAGGTCTCGCTAATAACGTCGAGTTATTGTTTATGGGAGAGCGTGCATCAACAGTTTATGTGCGTTCAGATAGAAAAATTACCAAAAACACTCTTATGACCTAAGATAGACATGGATAATCTTCAACTAGTAGAAATTATTAACCGTTGTAAACATTTGAAACATCGCTTTAGAGGTGTTTTTCCGGCAGATTTGCCATGCTCTTCAGTACTGAAAAACGATAATACGTTCATGATTATGAATGCCTCACCATCGGATCAACCTGGAACCCACTGGTTGCTTTTTGCTCAAGCTGGAGGACAGATATTCTTCGCAGATCCTCTAGGTAAACGATTATGTGATTATCCCCTCGTGTACAAGAATATGCGACGAACAATTCACGAGGGAAATCAGCTACTGTTGAAAAAACCAATACAATCAGCTGATTCAGTGTTATGCGGACTTTATTGTATTTATGTTGCTCATGTTATAATTACAAACAAATTTCCAATAGGTTTCAAACTTAATGATCATGATTTGATAAGATTTGCCAAACATATGTTATTCTAAATTAATTTATTGATGTTTTTGTAAAATTTATAAATTCGTTTTTTTTTTTTTCAATTCATTCTTATTAACAACAAAGTTTTTTTCTGCAAGTTTATGTGAACCGCGAAAAGTTTCATATCAAGTCCTTCGAATTATTAAGGCATGGCCGTTTGGTTTAAGGGGCAATAGCTAACCCGGCGTTGCTCGTCGCTACGCTCCTCGGGAACGCCTCCCGCTTGTGTAGTAACAATTTTTTTTTTTTTTTTTTTTTGGTATACAAGAGCGAAAGAAAACCAATATTTAAAACTTGAATTTCTTCTCCATGATAAATTTCACAAACAAAGTGTTTGAATCAATTTCCATACAACCATACCCACTTAAAATTATGTCAATTATTTTAGAAAACTCAGCAGCGTTTTCACCATTCAAAATATTAGTAAAGCGTTCAATTGTTACGTTAGTAATCAGGTCAGTTTGAGTTTGAACAGATTTAGTCTGCGAGCCGAAGCAAACTTGAGGCAATCGTCTGCGAACTGGAACACCACTAACATCTAAGTTGTTGATAGAGTTATAATTCACAGCTATTTTCAGTTTTTCCATCAGAGGGCCAGACAATTCATAGTTGGAGCAACCCAAAATTAAATATTTGAATGTAGAGAGAAGACAAGGAACAACGAAGGCTTTTGAAGTCATCTTGTTAAGTAAATCGGTAGACTCTTTCGTAAATTCGACCAGCACATGATAATGTTTTTCGTTGTCAATCGAATGGTTGCAAAAATCTAATTTATTCGAATGGGAGGATACTGCAAAATTTGCTTTTGAAGCGAAGCCTGAAAAGTTGGGTTCATGATTCAGGATGAAAAATTTGTAATTTTTACGGAATTGTTTGAAATAATCAGGGGATTGCTCATACATTGCTTCAACCATTGCTTTGAAGTTTCAATCGAATAACGAGTTGATAATGTTACACAACCCGACAGTTATCATCGTTTTCACTTTCGCATTCCTTTTCAGAGCATGAAGATTTTTTAGATTTGTTTCGCTTTTTTCTAAGTTTTTCAGTCACGTCGCAGTTTTTTGCTTTCGTCAACCTTTTAATTTTTGTGTAATTGTCCGCCAAGGACTCGAATTCACCAGTTGACAAAGTTATTCCTTGTCGATACTTAAAAGTTCCCTCTTCGTCTTTTTTGTACAATTTGATAGTTATGTAAGTACCGGTCTGTGCGAATGTTTTTGCACCGACTCTAACTAAACGTTTATCATTCGAAGATATATCCCTAAAATCATCGAAATAGTCTACATCCGTGTCAAGAGAAGCGTACATTATAAATGAATAACAACCAACTGGTTTTTAGTGTGGAACGTTGAAGAATGACTGATCACAGTATACGAGACAGATCATGCGCTCCCAAAGTAAAAATTTAGGTGATAAAGTTTACGAGCGCCCTAAGCCATATTGATAAGACTTATTCACCAAGGATATAATTTCTTTAACGATAAACCTCTTTTTATATGGGTATTTAGTTACTTTTTCCCCCGGCTATTGTCTAAAAATCTTCTAGTGTTATTTATTGTGACGGTTATTTTAATGACTGTTATGAATCATGGTAATGAATTTCTAACAGCATAACAATGAATGTCTGGCAAACTATCATGAAAACTTGATTTTGAGTGCTTTCGCCCGTAACCACTATAATAAAGCTGTCACATAAATCTAAAAAATCGGGTTTTCACATTCATTCCTAACATGACCTCAGGCGTCATGCTTAAAAGAATGAATAAAATTTGATAGCCTCGCCTAAAAAGTTATTAGCTTTGACCTAATTGAACTATGCCACCCCTTTCCTGATCTCATTTTCATTAATAAACTTTTCATACTTTTCATTCTCTCAATTTCATTTCGGTAGTTCAGTCATTTCATTTTAACAAAACTTTAAACCTCTTCAAGTCATGACTAGTCCTTTACAAATAATCTCAGTGTCTGATCGAGAAAGAACCATTATCTACCAAACATACACGAGAGAGTCGATTGCAGTCATCCATCAACAGAAAGAGAGAGTCTCTCCGTCTACAGCAAGTCCGTTCAATGACTTGGCTCCCCGAAAAAACGACGAGAATCAAAACGAGGAATGGACTACAAAAAGTCATATCATGCTACCAAACTACCTCCTTGATCACATCGATCTACTTAGACAGAATCGAAAACGAATGTACGAGAGTTGCACTATTCACGAGAGCTATCCGGCATTAGAAAAGACGGAGATAAACGACACAACCTCGCTCGAGCAGTCTCCAAGAAAAATTCTCTTCGCGTATGACTGCGAGTCAATGCCGTTGTATGAAAATCAGGAGGGATGTATTCGTGACTATGCAGAGCGCGAAGCGTACTGGGATATTCCGACAGCAATGTCTCCCGAGTCGTTTGTTAGGGGACCAGTTTCAACTCCAGAACAATCAACTTCCTATTCGGATGCTCGGGTTTCATCTAGTGCGGAGACAATTGATCTAGTCACCCCAGATCTCATTCAAGGCACTCCTCCAAATGCAGCTTGCTATGCGCCAAAAAAGAGAAAACTACAGTTTCGAGGTTTCTAATAACTTAAACAAAAAACTTTCCTTCTTTTGTTTCAAATATTATTCCAAGGTTTTATATTTTCATTTTTGTTTGATTTGACTTCTAAGCTGTTTTAACATTACTGTGTGTATATTTTTTGTCTCAGTTTTTATTTTGCTTAATAGATCAATTAAAGTTTGCCCCGTAAAGTTTTCAGCAAAATCTTAGAGAAAAACTAGAAAAAAATCAGAAATCGAGAATAATTTTACGCTAAAATTGTTGTTTGAGAAAGAATGAGAGAGAGAGAGAGAGAGAGAGAGAGAGAGAGAGATAAATACACTTGCTCACTAGTGAACCCCATTTGGAATATCCTTTTCGGGATATTGCTTTCTTTTCAAAAGAAAGATAAATATGGAAGGGTCCAACATTTTCTTGTTGGTAGTCCAACCATATTTATTTGGCTTTTTTATCAAACACTCTCTGTCCTCTCTCTCTCATCATACTTTGTGCCCGGTGGGGTTAGCCAGGTCTTACGCAAAGTAACAGAGAGTGTTTTAAGCCATAAATCTGCATTATATTACATTCATATACATGTTTTGGGTGAAAAACGGACAATTTTTTGGTAAAAATGTGAAAAAAAAAAATTATGTTTTTTTTTTCGAAAAATGAACATGACCCTTAACCCTGCTCAGAAATTCATGGCAAATTGATTGAGGGTAGTTTCAATGGATTTGGAGAGAAAAAAAATTTTTTCCCAATTTTTTTTTTTCAATATTTTCACAAAAATCAGATTTTCTCAAAAAATCACAACTTTTCAGGCGTCTACTCTCATTGATTGGGTTATAATTGTTTTTTTTTTGAATTTCTACGCTTTTCCTAATTACGTATCAGATAGCTCCCAAAAATTTCAAACCACATTCACTTGAATTTAAAACGAACGAATAATTCAAGCTAAAAATGAAGGAAAAAAGAAGTTAAAAAATTATGTTTTTTAAATTTCGAACTTGACCAGTAGAACTGTGCTCGAGGTCCCACAAAACTTACTGGTTTTTTTGTTGATAGATTTAAAAGACACTTTTTTAAACATTACTTTTCCTTTTTTCACAACATAAAAAGTTTGAGGTTTTCCTTTATTTTGAAAAAAAAAATTTCACTTGAAATTACAGAACGGGAGGCGTTCCCGAGGAGCGTAGCGACGAGCAACGCCGGGTTAGCTATTGCCCCTTAAACCAAACGGCCATGCCTTAATATTTCGAAGGACATGATATGAAATGTTTCACGGGACACCGAATGACATGAAGGAAACTTTGATTCCGATATCTTTTACACATTCAAATGACAATCTATGCTTATCATGCATCGGTAACTATCAAGGTGTCAAATTTGCAAAATTTTCATTTTTTAAGTTTACTATTTTTTCAACTTAATTAGTTAGTTGAGGGCTTTACTTTCTGAATACTTTTATCTCATAAATCTACTTTTTATTATACCTATTTACGCAAACCAAGAAGTGGGCTTGAAATCATTAGGAAATTACTGTTTCACGGTTAAAATTAGTCAGAAAAAGTTTTAGGCTCTATCTGAATCATTCTAAGCATTAAATTTTGTAATTTAGTGCTGAAATGTTAATTGAAAGTCTAAACCAGTCGCCTAAAAAAAGCCAAAATTTTATCGCTAACCCTTAAAATTAACAGCAAAAGTTTGAGGCTGTAAATGAATCAGTTTTTAGTATACAAAACCCCTCCACTTGAGCAGAGTGATGAGACATATAGAGCTTAAAGCTAGAATAAACCCTGTTTTTGGAAAGGAAAAGACTTATTGCCAAGACGGCGAAGTATAACTCTCGTTAATGGCTTCTACTTGCCCTTACCCGCAAAGTTTTTTGGTGCTAGTCACTTCTCGCTTTTGCTTTTCCATAACCAGTTCTACTTGAAATTCTCCTAAATTTTCTTGAAATTTTCCTGAATTACTTCAGTAACTTCAACAAACAATGCCGAACTCTACTTCTATCGCGACACCTGTTCCTTGCCAGCAGTGCGGAAAAATACTGAGCTCTAAAAGGAACTTGAGAAGACATGAGCAAAAAGTTCACAAGATCCTTCCTCCCCCTCCTCCTCAAACTGTTTGCGATGAGTGTCTAGAGTCATTCGAGAGTTTGTCGGAAGCCCGAGAGCACGTCGAGCTGGTACATGACATGACTTCGAATAGTCATTGTATCTATTGCCATACAATATTTCTCACCGCGGAAAGCTATGGACAACACTTGCTGAAGAAGCACGCATTGCCTGTTTGGGACGGCATTGAGACGACGTCTTCCGCTGCCCCAACGGAAAGCGCGTTCAGAGGCAAATTGCGTCGATACGATCTCAAAGTTGGTGAAAAAGAAATGGATTTGCTTCAAGTCATGATGCAAAACAAGGAGGAAATAGATGCTCTTATACTGGAAAGGGTCAAAGAGGGTCCGAACAAGGTGCAATTCCATGTGGAAGTGGGAATGATCAAAATTCCCACTGTGCAAGACGGGGACAGTGGAAACTTCGAAAGGACCATGCTGTTTCTGAACACTAAGACATTGACAGTGTACTTCGAGGGAATAGCTGGGGTTCAATTCTTGGAACTGATTGAACATATGGTCAACCAAGTCAATTCGTTCTCTTCTCATGGTAGCGGATGGATTATTGACAGAATTGAAAAAATGCAAATCAGTTTCGCGGCCTTCTCACCAATAAGAGCAGGATCCTACCTCGAGCTACCTGATGCACTCAGCGCAGCATCTACTCTGCTCACAAATATCAACACTAAAGATGATGACCGTTGCTTTCTCTACTCCTTTGTTGCCGCATATCACAATGTGAATGAGCCGGCCCTCTACCCCACATCTAGACGGTGGCTGGAGAAAAACAAAGTCTCAACCTACAATCTCGACAAAGAAGGAATTGTGAAAATCAATGGGGAATACGAAATGCCAATGGGTCTGATGGATATGGACAGATTTGAAAAGTTGAACAATTGTCAAATCAACGTCTTCCGGTAAGCAAATTCTAATTTCCTTCTAAAAATTTTAAAATTCCTTCAATAATGTTCTTCACCTATTCAAACACCCTTTTTATTTCATTTCAAACCTAGGTATAAAAATTATTTTTCTGTTCAGGTACAACGATGGCGAATTGTTGCCCATAAGAGTATCGAGCAGATTCACTACTAGCCTGATTGTGGACTTGTTGCTGCTGACAGATGGATCAAAATATCACTATGTGTTGATAAGTGATCTCCAGAAACTGGTCGAGTACGTGCGGCACAAAGTGCACCGATTTCAATCTGAGATTTGTCGCAAATGTTTCCACACATGCGCTTCATTCGAAACTTTGAGAAGACATCAAGAACTGTGCTACCAAGACGAAGATGTCGTCATAACAATGCCCAAGCCGGGAAAAGATGACCACAAGTTCAAAAACTTAACAGCTCGTTGGTACGTACCCAGAGTAATCTACTTTGATTTGGAGTCACTGCTCTTACCAGTATACGGACCGCAACCTGATCCGCGAAAATCTAGCACGCAAACAATTGAAATCCATCAACCGTGCGGCTACGCGTTAGCAGTAATCGAATTTGGGAAAAAAGACCTGTTAAAGTTTGAGCTTAAAAGAGGACCGAATGTGATGGAAGAGCTAATTAGCTCCCTTGAATCGTTAGCGAGACAAATTTACGTAGAAAAAAGGAAATATTACACTTTCACTGGTATAACAGACCAGGAACGGGAAGATGCTACAATTTGTTGGATATGCGAGAATGATTTTTCCGACAATGATCAAGTGGTACTTGATCATTGCCATTACACCAACAAGTTTCTGGGTTGGGCACACAATGAGTGTAACGTTAATAGAAAAATAACAAATTACATTCCAGTGGTAGCTCATAATTTGTCAAATTATGATTTACACTTTATAATCAAAGCGCTGGCAAAAAGCGATTCGGAAAACACTTTTTCCGTAATACCCGCATCTGAAGAAAAATATATATCCTTGACAATCTCAGTCTACATAAAAACGTACACGGACAAAAACGGAAAAATCAAAAAACTCTACGAAAATCTGAGATTCATCGATTCGTATAGGTTCATGCTGGCATCGTTGGCAAAACTTGTCGATAATTTGCCCAACGAAAAGTTTTTTCTGCTGGAGAACTATTTTGAAAAACTCGGCCACTCACGTGAAAAAGTCAGTCTGTTGAAACAGAAAGGGCATTACCCCTACTCATACTTCAACTCATTCGAAAAATTCCGAGAAACTCGCCTTCCCCCACGAGCAATGTGGAAAAATAGTCTAACAGGAGGGGATGTGAGTGTTTCAAGAAGCGAGTACAATCATGCCCTTAAAGTTTTCACCGAACTGAAGTGTGGCTCACTTGGTGATTACCACGAATTGTACTTGACTACAGATGTGCTATTGCTTGCTTCCGTTTTCGAAGCTTTTCGTGAAGTTTGCTATCAAACATACGGGCTGGATTGCGCCTGTTACTTCACGGCAAGTAACCTTTCCGGGGACGCCTTTCTAAAAGTTTGTAAGCCCGAACTGAAACTCTTAACGGACCGTGAACATCTAGACCTTGTGCAGCGAATGATACGAGGAGGCATGTCGTCGATTTACGCGCGCCGATTTTACAAAGCAAACAATAAATACCTCGACGATTTTTCGCCCTCAGAACCATCAAGCTACATCCTCAATATTGATGCAAACAATTTGTACGGGGGGATAATGAAACACTGCCCTTTGCCCTTAAACGATTTTTCAATAGTTGAAAAAAGTCTGGCAGACATACTGCTCACCAGCGAAACATCAGAATGGGGTTATATAGTTGAAGTCAATTTAACCATACCCGAAGAGCTTCACGACTTCTTTGCTGATTACCCCCTTGCCCCCTCTCGTGAAGTAGTGGACATCGGTGCAATGAGCAACGAGCAAGTCGACATGTTGGGAAAATTGGGAATCACCACACTGCCAAAAGTGCCAAAGCTTCTACAGACCTTGCATCCTAAAGAAGGTTATGTTTTGCACTACCTTACCCTAAAATTGTACCATGAGCTAGGAATGAAAATAACTCACCTCGGAAAAGTTCTTCAGTTCCGCCAAAGTCACTGGATGGCACCCTTTGTCGACCTCAACACCCGCCTACGAAAAGCCGCGGTAAATAAATTCCAGGAGAACTTCTACAAGCTAATTGTTAATTCAGCTTTCGGTAAGACAATGGAGTCTAAGTTAGGAAGAAAGAAGCTGGAGATTGTAAGGAATGAGAGAGAACTTTTACAAAAAACAGCTCTGAGCACAATGAAAAGCTTTCAAATCATTGACGATCAATAAGCCACAATTAGCTTTTCAGTAACAAAAATATTGTGGGATAAACCTATGATAGTTGGTGCGACCATCCTAGACCTCGCCAAGCGTTTCATGTTTCAGTTTCACTATCAAAAAATGAAACCAAATCTAAACTTGGAACTCCTTTACTCCGACACGGATAGTTTTATTTACGCCATAAAAACTGATGACGTTTACCGAGACTTGGAGAAAATAAAAGCTGATTTCGACTTTTCAAATTACGATAAGGACCATTTCTTGTTCGAGGATACCAACAAGAAAGTTGTGCTGAAGTTCAAAGACGAGACTGGTGGGAAGCCGATCAGAGAATTCATCGCCCTAAAACCGAAACTATATTCGGTCGTCCTTAATGGTAAATAAAATTTAAGCCACCCTTCCACCCCCCATTCCTACCTTTTACAGAACAAAAATACCACCACCAACCTACCTACACCCCTTAATTTGTTGCATTAAACTATGGGCATTTAGCTGATTTAGGCAACATTATACAATGTTGCCTAAACGTTGATTTATCTGACAACATATTCCCTCTTGTTTCCTCTTTTTTAATCATAATTTAGAGTCTTCTGCTCTTTTTTGGTAAAATGAATCAAATTTTGTTCGGTATAAATTGAGTTGCTGAAGTGAAATGAAGCTATCCCCAACGTTGTAGAAAAGAATAATAATTTTGCTATTGTTTAGAAGGCACTCAAAAATTGAGTGCCAAAGGAATTAAACGGAGTGCACAGAGAGAACTGGTCCACCAAACCTTCAGGGACACATTATTCACTGGAAAAACAATGAGAGTATACAACTATAATATAGTTTCGAAAGGTCACACCAATATGACAGTGAAACAAAACAAACTTGCATTATCACCATTCGACTCAAAACGTTTTCTACTTTTCGACGGAATTTCGACAGTGCCCTTTGGCCATAAAGCCGCTGAAGAAAATGCTTTTCTAGAAGACATTTACATGGACACCGAGTGGGCCAACTCATACAATGAAACTGATAACAGTTCTCCCGATTTTACACTCCCGGATTGGGGATTTTTACAGCGGCCCTACTCAGAAGCAGAGCTGCAAGAAGAAGAAGAAGCTTCTAGTAGCCGAGTCCGTGAACGTCCCCCTATAAAAAACCCATTTATTTTATCTGAAGCTTCAGAAGAACGACCATCTAAAAAACACCGCAAAGAAAACCAAAACAATAAACATTAAAGTCTGAAACATATATTTTCAGATGATTTTTACTCTTCGTCCTTTTTATACTTCGACTTGTATATGTTTTGGTTTTTACCAATTTACAACTAATAAAATACTCGTATTGAGCTCAATCACTGTTTTAACATAAATAGCTTCAGGCAAATAAACTAGTAGACACAAACCAAGTGTTAATTCAAACAAATGTGTGAAATCCTTAGGCTTGTTTTGAATAATAAACTTTAATAGCATGACAAATCTTTGACGAAAAGAAAGAAAGCCAGGAAATGATATCCACATGAAACTAGGACGAAAAAAGAAAAGTTCAGGAATTAGGACGATTAATTTTAATTATCGCGGGAAAAGGGACCGCTTTCAAAGGAATTAGAAGGAATTATTGTATCGCGTCCCGGTTGTTGAGCTCAGCTTAACAAGATCCTAAGGAGGGGGTCTTTTACTTTAGGGGTGGGAACTTGCGATCATTTACAAAATCCTAGGATAGGGGTCCTCCAAAAAATTAAGGACCCCTTTCCTAGGATTTTGCTTTACGTGAGGACCCCCCCCTTAGGAAGGACCCCCCCTTAGGATCCGGGACACGATACAATACTACTTAGGTTGAATGTTATTTCTGAGAAAGGCAAAGCCTATAGCGTAAATCATATGAATGTTGATAAATATTTCTTTGATTAGAATTTGCCTTTGTCAAAAAAACGACGTTTTAATTTCAGCCTTCAGGGCGGATTTAGGAGGGGAAGGGACGGGGGCGGGGCGGACGTCCTTCTCTTCAGAAATTCGACCCCCTGCCGATCCATTTTTGGTGACGGACCCTAAAATTTTTCTAACGACGACTTCGGCGCCAATATATACTAATTTTGAGGGGGGAGCGCTCGCCGAAAAAACGCGATTTTCAAAATTTTGCCTCCGGCGCAGAAATTTTGGCCAAAACAGGGTCTTTTTAGTGCTGGGAGAGCTCAGAAAATCAATCTCAATTTGGTCGACCTAAAAAAAATGGTCGACAAAATTTTCGAAATTTTTTGAAAATCCGCCCCCTTCGAGAAAATTCTAGATCCGCCCCTGTCTGCCTTAAAACTAAGGCAAATATGTAGTTTTTGCCTCAATATGCGCTTAAAAAGTTTAAAAAAAGTATTTACTTTTTTCCGCTCCCTGCTGGTCACATACGTGTCTGTGTATAAATCTTTCGTGGTTTCTTGTGGCCTGTTGAACTTTGTAGCAAAAACATAATTGTCGCCTTTCAAGGGTTACAAAATTTTGTAGCAGATTTTTATTTTTCAGCTTGAAATTTTAGTTGCAATTCGAACTTACCTGCTTAGTTTCCTTCATGGCTTTCAGCATAAGAAATGCATTTCGACAGCAATCCGCACTTTTGAAAGTCGGGTCTTATGACAAACTCAAATTGGTCTATTATGGGAACTTATTATATTTTGATATAACTACAGCTTAAGATTCCTAGATTGTAGTGGATGCTTATTTTAGCAACCATTGAAAACGGGGAGAAAATTTGTATTCCGGTGTTTTTTTTGTTTGTCACGCAAAATCAGTAACCAAAATTAATCATCGGAGTGATATATCAAAATCCAGTTCTTTCAGTCGTGATTCAAATTACACTAAAAATTAACTAAGAAATTAACAGTGTCGAGAAAAACTGGTATAAGTTTTTGATTTCAGTTTTAATTTAACCTCGAGCGAGTATGCGAAAAATCCAATGAAAGGGCTGGTTTTTTTGTAGAAAATCAGCCGCGCAAATTTAGCTTAACTGCGATAAAATTATTCCTCGATATTCTACCATCTTGGGAAAAATTTTCAAACATATAAAAAAACGTCTGCAAAAATTGAAAAAAATTTAGGATATTTTTCTTAATTTTCGTTTGAATTGTTTTTCTAGTAATTTAAAAGCGTTGTCCAATTTGAAGGTTTGGACAACACTTGCCTGTTTTTCTATGAGTTCTGAATTTCTCTAAATTCTAGACTTTGGTTCTGTTCATTTGTTTTCATTCAAACTGATGAAGTTTGAAGGCATCTGCGAGCAATTTGTATAATAGAAAATCTAAGACTGTTGACCGCGAGTGATGGATAACCTATCAGATACTCATCCAGCCTATGTATACTGCAAACTTGGCTATATTGTGTGCAGACCTCAAATCATTTACTTAGAGGGTACCATTGACTGGAGCTACGGCTAGATATTGATATACGGAATATAAGTGTTTTGTCAACGATTATATGTGAGAGAACCAATGACTGTTATTCCTTCGCCGTTTTTTTTGCGCCGTAAATCAATGGTCTTTGAGCACCAAATGTTGCAGTTGCTATTGCCAAAAAGTAGGCTCGAAGAAATGCTCGTACTTGTTAATCACGACCAATAGTTAGGCTAGTTTAAAATGGTTGTGAAGTGTTTGAAGTGTCGCAGGACAGGATGTGAAGGTTGTATTGTTGAAGACACAGTAGAAATCTTCGAGTATGACGCCGGTAAAAAAGTTTGAGCAGTTCCCTGGTCTAACTCTCTAAAGGCAACATGAATTATTAATAATTGAGAGACAAGAGAACTAAGATGGGGACAGTGAAGGACTGTGGGGGACAGCAATCGTACCAAACTCTCAGTATTTCACATGAGATGAGGGAGAGGGAGATTGAGAGCTCTTTTAATGGTATGGCTATCCTTCCTTAACAAACATACATGTCTGCTTGAGACATTTGAATTAATACCCAAAACATAAAAAAAAACTACTTACCTGAATGATTGGATTTGCTTCTACTTAGCTGAATGACTGGAATTTTTACCGAAAACATAAAAAACTACTAAGCTGTGTGACTGGACTTGCTTGCTACGGTAAATGAAATTGTAGTTGAAATTTGATTATATAGATTTAGCTGTGAAAATTGCGATTAAAAGTCTTTGCTTTTTGGAAAGTTTTTTAATTTTGGGAGTACTGTTTTTGACACATACGTCATAAAGACGGGAACATAGAGGGACCCATTTGGAGGTTGCTAATTGTCGGTTGTGTAGAAGGCATGTCGTTGCAGTCGAAGACTTGTCCGTAATCAGTTTGACAACTGATGGGTTTATTGGTGAATTGTTTAGTTTTATACTACATCCATCCTGTTGTCATTGATGAAGTTGCTGTTGATGAATTTTAAAGCAGGTTTGACGAGGCAACCATGGTTCTTCTGTTTTGCACAATTTTCTTGTTGAATCTGAACCAGGAATTGTACGGAGTACCCGTACCATGCGCCAAAGGCCACGAGGAGTGTGGTCTTAGAGAATTCGGCTTAGGTCTCTTGGTTGTAAGCTCTCGTCGGACTTCGTCCATTTTCATCGTCCGCTGAGTGTACCGCCGAGTATTCGCGTTGTCTAAGAGTTTGCGTAGAAGTCGTTGCCAGAAGTGCTTAGTGAGAGCTTGTGCCTGTTTTCACGAAGTCTTTGTTCATTATATATCGCGGTTGAAACAAACCCGTTGGCAGATTCACAGAAGGTGGTCTAAGCAGGAAATGAATAGGCATGAGAGGTTCCGAATCTTTGATAAGTTTTTGAAGGGGTGAGAGTTCATGACTGCTTCTACTTGGCAGACAAAGGTTTACAAAGTATCGTCGCTGAGTTTGCTTGATCCGATTAATTTGTAGAAGCAAGCCTTGAAAATTTTAACCAATTTTTCCCAAGATCCTCCAAAGTGTGGTGCGGCGGATGCGTTGAATTTCCATTTCATTCCAAACAGTTCGATTTGACCTTTGATTTGCTTAGATTCTTGAAGTTACATTGCTGGAGAAGTTGCTCGAATTCGCTGCTGACTCCAACGAAATTTTTTCTGTTTTCAGATCGTATATAGTTTCCTTTTCCACGTCGGGCGATCAAGCGTCGAAGAACTTGAAGAGCGCAGCCCGATTTGATGAAGTTGCAGATTTCAGTGTGTACCACTCGAGTAACCAGGCAAGTGAAGAGCAAAACATACCTTTTGGAAAAAACTACGTTGGGCACAATGAAGTCAACTCCTGTTGTGAAGAAAGGGTAAGTGTTTTCCTGTATTGGCTATCTGGCAAGAAGTAAACTGGCCATTAGAGGGTAATTGGTTGCAGGCGTAGTCGGTGGCATGGTAGGCACTGACGGATAATTCTCAGTGTCTAGGTCTAGACGTGCCAGAATTTTTTTTGAATGAAGAATCCAGAAGTCCTGTTATACGATGCTTCGCTATGTTCCAATCCACAATGTATGTTGCTGTCGTGAATATGCTCTAAAACTAGGCGATTGAATTGTTGTTCTGTGTCCATGATTACCAGTTGTTGCATTGTCTGTCGTCCTTTAATTCGAAGAAAAACATGATAGTCGAAGAATGGGCAGAGTGATTATATATGGCGGATATTGGTTTCGATTTTTGGATGATGTCAATTTCTTTAGGCTAATTCTCGGTTTAACAAATCTTTACAATGGAATGAAACGCATCGGCGAGCTCCTGAAACTTGAACTGGCGTTGTTCTTTCGCTATGAGGTTTTGCACAAGGGGGTTGACAAATGCTGTCAGTTTTAAAGCTTGTGCCCATGTGCTGAATAATTTGTAGTCAATCATTATTGAGATTGGTTGTCTACTGAGGTTGGCTCTCTGTCGCTAGAACATCTGTCGAAGGCTGTATTTTTCTTTGAGCGGGCCAACTTGATAAAGGTTGTCTATCGAAGACTGGTCCTTCGAACCATCGAGAATCAGCTGCCATGTTGCACGTTTTGTAACCACTTTTCTATGTTCGGCAGGATTGTTTTTGCTGGGTACGCATCCCCAATTGTTCTGCGATATCGAGTTCAAGATGAATTTGGGGTGGTTGGCAATGAATATCCTGTTGCGTCGATTTGGAAAGTTGATCCAATGCAAAACGGTCTTGCTGTCTGTCCAGAGTGTTGTGCTCTCAATCAATATTCCTTTTGACAAAGCTTGCAACTTAAGCTCCATTTGTTGCCTCTTCTAGTTCCAAGTTCAGTATTGTTATCCTTTTGAGGGGGCTACTCGTGCTTTTTTGATGATGAATTTTCTTTCCACTGTTATTTCGGCATGGGTGATACTTAAGTAGGCATCTGATGCAAGGGCAAGCTTCGAAGCGTCGTTGAACACATAAAGTTGCATGCCGAGAAAATTTTTTCCCATTCTGAAGTAATTCTTTGGCAGCCAAATCTCTTTCAAATGTTTGCGTTCGTCAATTCATTCGTTGAGATCCGTCAGAGTTTCCAGGTTTGGGGTTTTTTTCCTCACTGAAGTTTCGTGGTCCAAGCAAGTTGAAGTGTTTTCCGAAGCTTAACGTCAATGGCATGGTTATTCCAAGTGGATCGAAGATTGAAGAAACAAACTCGAGGTCTTTTTGTCGATCGTCGGAAATCTCTTGGCTTTCACGAGAAAAAGGTCTTTGCCGTGCCTCCACCTGATTTCTGGAAATCTTTCGAGAAATTTCTGTATGATGTGAGGCTGTCGCTGTTTCTGATGTCATTTTCCTTGACGGTCCTTAGAAACTGTTTAGAGTTAGATCTACACTTTGTCAAATTGTAACCTATGCGGCTAAACATTGTTTTGAGGTGTTTCATCAATCTGGTGGCATCAGCAGGCGTTAATACTGCTTTGTAGAGGATGTCCAACTAGATGTTTTTTTTATGGTTTGAACCAAACTGCGGTATTTGTCGGCATTCTCTTCGGCACTTTGTCGACTTGGCATTCTCTTTGGCATCCTCTGTGTTTTAATCCTAGGAAGTATATAACTATCTTCGTCGGGTTTTTAGACTCGTTCTCAAGGAGTGCTGAGTTGTACCCTAATCCGTTGCATTCATATCCGCAGATGAAAGATTTTGCATCTCTGGAGTCAATTCGCTGTAAATGGTTCAACTTCCCCGATTGCGACATGTCCGTGTAGTCCATTGTAGCATAAAAGAGTCCGACCCAATCTAACCAATTTTGCTGGTTTTTGTCGATTACAAAAAGCTTGACAATTTGAACTGCTTTTCTGAATGTCTTTGAAAAAAATTGATGGTTGCTGATGTCGGGCTGCACTGATCCTTGTCTCCCATTTTGAGTTGCAATGAAAGCTTTGCATTCTCTTTGACATCTTCAACACAAGATGAATCGGTTGCACCAAAAATGTGGCTATTACACAAGATGAACCATTTTGAGGTGCAATGAAAGCTTGGCATTCTCTTTGACATCTTCAACACAAGATGAATCAGTTGCACCAAAAAGGTGGCTATTACGTTGGTAGGTGATGGGCTTCTGGTGTTTGTCTTACCATAGTGTTGTAGCTAAGACTGATCTTCAGGTTTAAAGAAGGCTTGCATGAAATTTCTCGATGCATGCTGAGACGGCAATCCAGTCTTCACCAAACCTCATGACAATTCCCGTGAGGTTTGTGAGGATGTCCGTCGAGAATGAAGGGTGCTGTTAAGAGAGACACCTTTGAAGATACTGGAGGCGTAAAGTACTCGGCGTAGTTCTACAGGCTTGTTGACATTCGCTACCAAGTGGTGAGACAAATACCGTTTTCTTGTCGCGTTGCCGGGGGATACTCTACTTCGATGATTGATCCCTTCTATAGATCTGTGTCGATGGTTTCCTGGTACTTAGCTGCCATAGAGGGAATTCTTCGTACTTGCTCGCACTAGAAAGGCACTAGAAATGCTTGTTCGCAAGCCATCGGTTGTTGGACAGTAGTTGGTCGCGTTTGCAAAGCATTCCAACTTTGTAGTGTCCATTGGGTGGGCGTTGGGTCGAAACATCTAAGATGTCAATGGCTTCCTTGTCGTCTGCTGAGAAAATACACTGGTTCGTTGAGATTCTATCGGCATTCTTCTTCTACTTGTCAAAGGAGCAAATCGTCAAACGATCTCAAACGATCTGGTGTTGAGGTCATTGGGTTTAGCTGTATTGTATCTTTCGCCAAGAGACCACCCTAAAAAGGTTTTCGATCCAAATGGTATATTCTGTTTCGATGAGATAGCTTTTGTTAGCTTCAGTAGTTCGGCGAAGTTGCATCCTATGATGAGTCTAAAACCTTTTGATGGCAGTGTTGCAATATTAATATTTTGAAGTTATGAATTACTTTGGCAGATGGCGTTGACAAGCTCAGTGACAAAATTTGAGATGTTCCAACCCATTATAACGTCAATATTGCTGAGAAGCAGGCTGCTGTTGATGCTTGTACGGTCCAATTTTTTGCAGAATCTGTGTCGGATGAATTGAAAGCTAGATTAAGCTGATTCATGTGGTTGAATTCGAGATCTGGTTTTAATTGAGAAGCGATTGAAGACTAGAAAAGTTGGCAAAATTAAGCATATCAAAAGCTTCAACTACATGATTGCCCTTATAGATAGTTATTAGCAATGTAGGAATGTGATGAGTCAATTTCCAGGTCTTTGAGCTAGAGGTTCAATTCGTTGTATCATCTTGTCGGTTGGCATTGCCACCTTTCATGTCCTTGCGTCCTGTCAAAAAGCTTGCGCTGCATTTGTTGTGTTAGTGTGAGTTGATTGGCAGTCGGCAAATTTGTTGACGATGACAGTTTTAGATTCTGGCATGCTGTTGTCGGTCCTTGGGACTCATCGCTATGATGAGCAGGCACTCTCCGAGGTTGCGGCGACCGCGTTTCTGCGGTCAAAATCCTTTTGCGGCTTCTTGTGTCCATGCTGATGTTGCTGTAGTTCGCACTATATCGATGGGTTGTTGTTGTGATTGTTCAGTCGGATGGCTGAAATGGCTGTTGATTGGCGCTGGACATGTCGCTGAAGGTTTCGGCGTATACGTTGAGCATTATGTTCAAGTCAACGAATGAATGTTACCTGATGCCCTTGAACGTTGTAGCAATTCCATTTCAGTCGGCGGGGTGTCAGGAGTTTTTCTAAGTTTGTCTGAATGCTCCTTGAAGAGTGGAGATTGTGTTGTAATCCTAGGAAGGATGTAACTGTCTTCGTCGGGTTTTCAAAATCGTTCTCAAGGAGTGCTGAGTTGAACCCTAATCCGTTGCATTCATATCCAAGATATGGGTCTGAAAGTGCTGAACTGATTGTGACTTATTGGCTGTTGGCTGCATAAGAAGATTTCTTGTTTGAAGATGAGTTCCATGAAGATACTGAGGTGTACTGCCATGAATATTTTCTGTTTCTGGTGTAAGTTTTTGATGAATGTCGAATTGCTGTCCTTACGATTGTAGTTGAGTTCTAATTGGTCAAATTGATGAAGGCTGAAAAGCCTGTCCTAAAGAGTTTAGTCGTCCAGAAGTCGAATCGTAGTTTTTGTCTAACTATTGTCAGAATGGAGATAAATTCTGAACTTGAGATTGTGCTGCGGTCCATTAAGTTGAGTTTTCGAGGTGCGCGAAGGACGAACCAAGTTTTCTGATTTGTCGACATTGGCTTGTGGCATTATTCGGTTTGTCCTTTATTTCGATGATGTGAAGTTGAGATCTAGAAGCGAGCTATGCGTGAGGTGAACAGTAATGTCCGGCATCCAGTGAACCCATTGTAAGCGTTGGACAAGGATAAAAAGTTCTTGATGACTGTTGGCGAATTTGGCGTTGCTGCTCCGAAAAAATATGGCACGAAAGCTGCTAACGGTGAAGTTGGGTTGCGTGAAAAGAAAAATTCTGTTGTATGTGCTGCTCGCTATGGAGTTGATCGTCGTTAATGTTGTTCTCTTGGCTCGCTGTATGGAGCGGTGTAGCGGCTTGACGGGTCGTTTCGGTGTTCAAGGCGTTGCGAATCGTAACGGGCGTAGACATGTTGCTGTTCAGTCGTTACGAAACTTAGGAACTTGAAGAGCACAATCAAAGATATTTGTCGTATCTTTTGTAGTCTATCTGCACCTTTTTTCCTTTCCATACTCATTTTTTTGCAGATTGAGACAAGCTAATAGGATCTGTTTTCGTTCGAAGTTTCCGGCGATAATTAGCGCGAGGATCTCATCGCTCTTGGATGTAACAAGAGCATCTAGATCGATAATGAAACTAGAAATCCTGTCTTTTGTATCGTCATTGGTAAAAGTTGGCGTTTTTTAGAACATAATTATGCCACTTTGTATTCAAAGAATGTTTGTCTGCCGTGTTTTGTAAAGTAGTTTTAGCCACATACTTTTTTCTGCTACATGGTTTAGATGTAATTGACAGTTTAAAGCAAAAACAGTCTTAGACAAATTGGCCTATTGACAATACGTAGAAACTGAAAAAACCGATCAAAAGCAAATAAAAAACTGTTAAAAATTTTTTCATGAAGGTTGCATCAACAACACTAATCAAAACATATCTGAACAAGAGAACGCTGATAAAAGCTTTAGGCTCGAAAAACTAGGGCGCCATAATGTCTCGGTATAATTTTCTAAAGGCATCATGAATTATCAACCATTGAGAGACAAGAGAATTAAGAAGGGGACAGTGAAGAGTTTTGTGGGACACTAATTGTACCAAATTCTAAGTATCTCACAGGAGATTAGAGTGAGGGAGATTGATACTCAAAACAAAAGGCTAATTGGCTGAATGACTGCATTTGCTAAGGTAAATGACCTTGCCTTTGAAATTTGATTATATTGATTTAGTTGTGAAGGTTGCGATCAAAAGTCGCTGCTTTTAGGAAACATTTTAATGTTGTGAATAATGTTTCTTTTGCATCAAAGGGCTGGGAACAAGCAGATTGTTATAAATAAAGACCTTTCTCTGAGCCGAATTGTTATCCATCAGGAGGTTTCTCATTCCACAGGGTCTGGTCAATCCAATCTTTGAGCGATGATCAATAGATGAAGAGTAATACTTACCTGCTGATTGACTTAGATTTTCAAGATATTCACTTTCTGCCGATAATTCTACCTCGCCTACCTTAAAACCATTTGTCTGGTGTTTAAGGGTGTTGCTCTTTGTTCAGACCAATGAAAATGGGAGTAACTTTGTATTCGGGTGTGTTTTAGCTTTTTTTTCAGTTTTTTGTTTTCCTCGCAAAATCAGCTACCACAAATAATCATCGGACTGGGTTGAGTGATATCTCATATTAAGGAAGCCCCTTCACTCGTGATTCAAATGACATCAAAAAATATCAAAGAGTTTTCACAGTGTCGAGAAAAACCGATTTGAAATTTTTGATTTTTGGTCTAATTTCGAGCTAATTAGTAAGGTAGTTAGTGATTGCAATAGCTTTTTTAGGCTTGCTTTAAGCTGTGCAAACTTAGTTTCACTCAAGTAAAGGTAGTTTTTGGAGTGTTTTAGTGCAGTTTTGCTAATCAAAAGTTTGAAAAATTTTTTGAACTTTTTCAATTTTTATTTTTCGTTTTTCTTGTCATTATTCTTCAAAAATTCTTTTTCAATTGACTTATTTACTATGATTCTCAAATATGCCTAAGTTCGATTATTTTGTTTAGATTTTTTTTTATCACAACATGCAGAAAAAACGACACCACTTTGAGAAAACAGTTTCGCATTTTTAAAAATGTGGTCAGAACATTCTGTGCTACTAGCACAGTAACCGACTATCCTGAGGCAGTTCCGAAAAAAAAACTATGGTAAATTTTTTTGCCGTGTTTTTGTATAAGAAATGGAGCCACAGTTTTGTCATCAAAAACATCGTTCGAAATTCATAATATCAAAATGACATCAGTTTAAAACATATTGGACGATGTTTGTGAGATAAGTTCGAACAGAACCCTCAGGTACCTATACAATGTAGGGTGTCAATAAACCTACAAGCAGTAGTTAGTAGGAAGAGGCGTCAAAACCAAAAAACCGTATTCGTTTTTGGTAAAACTTGATCTCGAACCAAACTGACCAAAATCAACAGTGAGTTTTAGTGGCCAGTTTTCTTTAAAAATTTTCGACCTTTTGATGTTAAACTTAATCAAGTTCAACCTCAAAGCTATTCTCTGGTTTAAAGGAGTTGTCTAGCCATATATGTAGTTTCTATGATTAAGCGCGAGCACTCCCAGCCGACAACTGCATGGAAAACAGAAGTATAGGAAAAGTTGTTACAAGTTCCCAGTATAACTATCAAGTCTGACAAAAGCGAACACAGCAGATATAATTACCAAAAAAAATTTTGTTGAATAAGTATGCGTAGGTATGCGTACTTTATATGGTATAACATCAATCAATAAAATTTTCACAAACTACAATTTTTTCACCTCTATCTGAGTCTTTGCCAATATTAATTACGATATAAGTCCAAAAAATTGAAAATCTACAGTTCAACTGACGATAGACTAAACAATTTGAGCTATTTGATTACGCTCCAAACGTACCATTCACGATTTTATCAATGATCAGAAATTTGATAAA